>NW_022170819.1:21585436-21892658 GCF_008802855.1 Photinus pyralis
TATCCTCGCCATTAGAGATTGCCGGTACGTCATAGTTCACAATCGTATGGTTTAATATGAAAAATATGAGTCAAATTACTTCCGTAATAATGCCAACTTGATTAGCAAATATACTCCGAGATGGCGACAGCTGTCATTTATTGGATGTTTATTTGAAGGTGCAAAACTGTCAAATCGCAGAAAGTATCGTTAGTCGATTTTGGTTTTTAATTGGTATAAAATATCGTAGTTTCGTTATTAACGTAATAAAGACGGTGAGAAAACAAAATCCTTGTAATCTAACAGGTCATTAATGCGTTATTTTTACAGGCTATGTTGCTTTTTTCCAATAAAGCTCTACGATTAGAGTCTTTTTTGAACTTGAATCCTAGCGACAAGATTGCACGATGAAGACTTCTATCACTCAGTAATATATGACTGTTACGAATTTCAGCATTTAAAGATGCAACTGTGACATGTTTTTCTGTAATAAAATGTATGTCAGACATGCAAAAGAGATATACTATTCAGCTGTACTCACTTTGTGCATACATAATTGTATAACGTATTTCTAATACCCATTTTGCACTTTTCTGGTAAATCGTCAGATTTGGCTCTCTTGCAGAGCCGTTTCTTACCCGGGTTTTCCAAAACAGGGTTAGATGCCGCTCTTGTCTTGATGCTTCGCACCGTCCTCTCAGATATACCCAAAGCGTTGGCCACTCGCTATAATTTTGTGTTTGTACTAAATGAAAATATAAGTACAATATATAATCACACTTACTTCTTGAACAGCAGATACGGGTATCAATGGACCACCGTTTTCTTTCTCCTTCTCAAAATATTGCACTGAGTTTAACACAAGCTGTTGTGCTTGTGTATGCAAAGTTTTACCCTTTGCAGACATGGGAATTCGTAGAGAGAGATTAAAGTGATTAATAGGATACACGTGAGTGACGGATTAGTTCTGAAAAGAACTGATTGAAAAGTGCGTAACCGATGATTTAAAAGTGCGTGACAGGTAAACGATTAAAAATCACAACTGTCAAACAAATATACGGAAGAACTATTTTAGTCAAATGAGAGTTCAAATTCATACGGTTTACAAAACGCATTGGTTATTCGTTTTTGTTTTTTCTCTTTCTACCACATTATCTCATTCAATAACTCACTTCGTTTCCTTCAAATGCACTTCGAATATTCACTGTCTTTATTTGATGTGCTGTTTTTCATGTGACTTTACTATAAACGTTTTGGATAGCTAGAGTCATTTACTTATGACGTACCGGCAATCTCTAATGGCGAGGATAATAATATGTGAATTGTGCGCAGAAAATTCGGAAAATAGTGAGAAGTTATGTTGTAGTTTCTAATCCTATGTTTAGTTAAGTTTTATGAATTGAGAATTGTTTTTAAGGTTCCAATATAATTTTTTTTTACTTTAAATTACCAGAAAATGAATTAAATAAATGAAAAAACTTTAAACATCTTATAATTATTTAGATGTAACCAATTTCAGGTGCTGGGCACAAAATGCCCCCCGGTTGGTAAAGCGCGTTACCAAAACAGGCTTGGTAATGCGAGGGTTAAGGGAAAGATCATTTAGGTAAGTAGGTCCCTAATATAGATAGAATCTTACAGTTGCATTTATTTAATAAAATGGAATATTCAATATTTTTTTCAACGTCGTCAATCGATGATGCCGAGAGATGTTTAAAATACGGCGCTGATTTAAATGTACGATTCTTCGGGTTAGTGGGTTAGTGTTAGAAACAATTTTGAAAACGACGCATGTTTTATACTTAAAAAAGCTCGGTCTATTAAATTTTCGCATTTCTCGCTAACTTGCGGTCGCTGAAATTTAAGCTACGCTTGTTATCTGAATGCCTATTGTAAACACCTAACTTATTTGTAAATTTTAGTTGTCGATTTACAGAAATGAAGCGACTTCAACAGACTTCTATCTTTAGTTACATCGGCAGCAAAAAAAATAAATCGGAATCAGATGGTATCACCGTAATAAATTGTTCAAAAATTTTCAGCTTTCTCTAAGAGGTGGGTTTTGGGGCCACGCCCCCTTTTCTCAAAAAATTTTCTCCTGCGGCTCATTGGCATAACTCGGTGCCAAGGAAAATAAAAGATACATAAACCCCCTCCATGGACAATACCTATCTACGGCCCTGAATGGACGACGAGAATGCAACAGAAGAGGAACTCGACGGCTATGATGAAGACGGCGAAGAGGATATATTAGAGACGCAAGAGTTAGATTCTGATACGGAGCAAGAAATCGGATACCGAAGAGGAGGCGTCAGATTTACCATTTTTCATAGGAAAAGATAAATTGACCAAGTGGTCAAAGATTGCTCCACCGTCAGATAGAACTAGAGCAGAAAACATAATGACACATCTACCAGGACCCAAAACGGCTGTAAAAGAATTAAAAGGCGCTTTGGAGATTTTGAAACATTTTTTTGATAGTGAAATGCTGAAAACAATTGTTGAATGCACCAACAAACATATAGAAGTCGAAAAAGAGAACTACACGCGTGAAAGGAATGCAAAAGAAACGGACGTAGTTGAAATTCAGGCACTAATAAGTTTACTCTATTTAGCAGGTGTGCTCAAATCAAGTCGTCTAAACACCGAGGAATTATGGAACAATAACGGAACAGGTGTTGAACAATTTCGACTTACTATGTCAAAATTTCGTTTCCAATTTCTACTTCAACAACTGCGTTTTGACGATATTGCTACGCGCACAGAAAGGCGAAAAATAGACAAACTTGCCCCTATAAGGGACATATTTGATTCATTTGTCGGGAAATGTAAGGTTGCTTATACGCCATTCCACAACGTTACTATCGACGAGAAGTTAGAAGCATTCAGGGGAAGATGTAGCTTTCGCCAGTACATCCCAAGTAAGCCAAATAGATATGGCCTCAAAATATTTGCATTGGTGGATTCAAAAACATTTTACACTAATGCCCTTTTGTCCCTGAATTGCTTCGGAACAAAAGTGACCGATAACTGTACCCGCGTGCCCACGGAGTAAAATGCCAGGGTTCGCAGTTTGTCAGAATTCCAAAGGAAGATATCACAGCTAACAGGATTTATTCTTTGTAATAATTATAAACAAAAGTATTTGGATTTTTATAAATAAAATAAAATGTCTTCTTTGAACGCGATAGATGTGGTCGCGTCTATTCTGTGGTATGGTGGCGCCGCGCCGTCGCCTTGTTAGTTGACCCTGGACTTGACTTGATGTATCGTTTATAGTGCTCTCTGTAATTAAATGTTTAATGGTATGGTGTTTTAACATATCGTCGATGAAACCAGAAAACGGTGTATCTCCATTTTTCATTCAAATTGAGGTAATCGCGCCATCTGTAGGAGAATAATGTTACCTACAGGTCAGAAAAAGTTCTAACTCCTAGGACGCTTTCCTGTTTTACTACAATCATTTAAGAAAATGGTGTAACTCCACTGTGCGCTACACTGACGAGAAAAGTGTGTATCTCCATCGCACAGCCATCTTTTACTGGTAAAGTAGATATCGTGCGTTAAAACCACTTGTATTTTGTGAAGAAATACAGCTAATAAAGGTTGCAAATATTCAGGTAAGATTGCCATCATGTATTTTAATGTACTCGATCATAAAGTACTTACACTACTTAAGTAATTGTGCATACAAACTTTAAATATGGAGATACACACATTTCTCAAAAACAAGTATATACCGTAATATGGATATACACCCTTTGCATAGCAACAACAAAAAAATCTTCATTTTTGTTTTAGTTAATATAATGTCGCGTGGTTTTAAGATTCTGCAACTATTAAATAACGATCCCCAGATAGAAAATAGTACCCCAACAGAAAATTCCCATACAATGCCTTCATCTGAAATAGATGAGATGTGGAACGAGGCTATTAACAATGAAATTCTTCTATTGGATACCCATGTGAATCTGGCTACCACCATCAATTTTCCTGGGGACTGCAATGGTGAAATACTCAAGCTCTCAGAAAATGAAAACGTGCTTAAGGATCGCACTAATTGTGAAAGGTTTGATGAGAAAAATCACACCGCTTTACAAGCAACTTCTCAAGATTTTTGCGACAATTCAGATAGTGACTACAGTGATTATGAACCCGATCAAGAATTTGCTGAAACCAGTTCTAGTTCAGATAAGGAAACAATGAACACAAATGAATGCATCAATCAGAAGAACGAAAATGAAAGGCCAACAGAAGACATTCAAATCGAAAGAAAAAAGAAACGGAAAATGCCCACCGTCAAGCGAGATGAGAGTTATAAAGAAAATAAGAAGAAACGGGAGTTGGGGTTGCCTTATAAAGGGAAAAAGAAGAATAATGATAAATGGGAATATGACATAAATAGGACAGGAAGATTTCTGTCAAATCCGTGCAGTTGCAAATTATCAGATCGCAAAGGCTCACTGCAGTGCAGAAAACTAGGTGAAGCTGATAGACGTACGATTTTTGAGATGTTCTGGAAAAAAAGTTGGCCAGAAAAGAAGGAGTATGTGAAAGGTTTAGCAGACTTACAAACGGTATCCAGACGAAGAGGTCTCGCAGACAAATCAAGGAGAAGTTTTTCTATTAAATATTTCCTGAAATTTAATCTACAGCGTTACAGAGTGTGTAAACAGATGTTTAATAGTACACTTGGCTTAAAGCAAAACTGTGTGCTTAGATGGGTGAAGAAAGAGGTACCAGATGAGGATGGGAATACAACCACAAAAAATACAAGAAGCAGAAGTAACCCTATGGTCGAACACTTAACCAGTTTTTTTAACTCACTTGCAAAGGTTGAAAGTCATTATTGTCGTGCCTCCAGCCAAAAGTTGTACCTCGAACCATTGTGGCAAACAAATCAAGAGTTGTATAGATTCTAGAATTTCCAACCCAACAAAGAGAGCAATAGGTTCGAATATGTTTGCCTACAACAAAACTGTAACATTGGTTTCATATATTCCAAAAAGGAACAAAAATGTTACACTAATTTCCAGTCTTCATCATGACGACAAAATTGACCAAGCACAGGAAAATCCGAAATGGTAATCGATTATAATGAATCCAAGGAAGGAGTTGACACACTAGATAAAATGTGTGCCGCCTACGATTGTGCCAGGAACACACAAAGATTGGTCTAATGATAGTGAACTAATGATACTGATTGTATAAACCCACCATTATTTTTATAAACATATCAATTTACATATTTGTATACCTCAATTTCATAAAGCCTCTGTTTCATAGTAGCACGAACTCCAACGCTCATCATCGAAATGCACACAAGTACCCACTAATCAAAAATAAAGAGTCGAATACCAAAACGTAAACAAATCATTTTAGTACGTACGCAAACAGTTGGCAGACTACGCTGTGTCAAGTCGAATTGGTACCACTTTCAAATTCGATATTAAATCTGAGAGTGAAATGGGATTCGATACTAAAGTACGGCATTTGTGTATGGTGTATGGTAAATCAATTTCCTAATTTTGGCTCACATTTTTAACAATCGAAACATGGACCCATATTTTCGAACGCGATTTTGACGACCTTATATCCTGCGTGTGTAAGGTCTATATTAACCATTGGCGTACTAAATTCATCTCTTCCTTGGGAACTAACGTAAGTGTGTTGCGTATTACCATTACATACATGACGGCATACTTAATATAGTATGATGTTAACTTATACTGTGCCGCTATGTAGAAGTTGTTTACCATTTAGAGAACGTTGTGTAGATGCCAAATTTTGAATATCACAAACATCTCAGGTGTAAGCATATCTTTAGCTCAATGTAATGAGGTATGTATTCGAAGAAATTGAAAGTCGTTAGAGGTAATATAACTATCTAGAATCGATTACTGATGAGAGTTGACAATCTTTGCGACTAGTAGTGCATTTTAAATTACCATTATATTTCGTTACATTTTAGATCACACTTGCCCCATTTCACCTTAGAAAAACTTTCAGTATAGGTACCCATCGGCCTTTTGGAAATATCAGTTTAATAAAGTAGACAAAATAGGAGCCAGTGGGTTTTGGATAATAACTAAGATTGCCTATTTCGTTAGGTTTTTAGCATATCAAAAAGCAGGGAAAGGTTACAGTTTATTTCATACTCTAAATTCCCACCAATCCATTTGCAATGCAGAGAATCTTTAGATCTCTTTTAAATTCAGTCTGAAAATGGAATCGTGGACATTCATTCTATCCCGCACATAATGCGACTCAGGAGTTCGTGCATTCTACATTCCTATCCTCGCAATAATTGAAAATCTATGCAGGGACTCCTCCTTTAAAGCTACAGCGTCTTATGCAAAAGAGGTTGATTAAGTAATAGAAAATCAAACCGCCAGTAACATCAAAATATAAAAAAATTGTAATATCCCGATATTAGTTTCTTTTGCTAATTTTCAAGGTATTCGAAATAAATTCTATACCGAACAGACACCTGTTCTATTACAACGGTTACCCAAATATATTCTGAAACCTTTGAAAGTACATAGAAAAATGGGGCTCACCAACGTAATAAAGTACCAAGTTTACTTGTTTACATACGACAAAGGTAAACATAATGTATACACAGCATGCATACGAAAAGTGTTTCCTACTCGCAAACTTCAAAAAACAATTTCCTTCCACAAATAATTGAATTTTACCGTCGAAGTTTTAAGGCGTTTAGGTCTCCGTAACTGTCTACACTTCTGCTTGTGCTAACTTTGTAATTTATTCCTTGAAGCTGTTTGAACGTTTCAAATAATCTTTAGCTCCAGCGTTTATGTTTTTATTTTATTTCTTATCTCTATCTTTTGGTTTCCAGTTATATAAGGCGTCCGCTAATTTAATATGTGTTATCCCAATAGATCCAGATATTCTTTACAATAAGGCAGACTGTGCGAATGAAGTAGTCCACTTGTCTATGAATTTAGAACTGCTTTGGTATGAATTGAGCAGAACAGAAAGGGAAGAAAACGAAGCTGTTTTCGCATCGTGTAGGGAAAGACAGAAATTAGACATTAGAAAGCTACGCTTCTTTAAAATAAAGACAAAGGCAGATTAATTTACGCCGACTACATTTTTCTTTCTTTATGAAATTCCGTAACCATGTCAAATATTTCATGATAGCTGCAAGGAATGTGTATATTTAGTTATTTCTTCTCTTTCGTGATTTAATTAAAAGGTAATTACCGTAATTCAATTTCACGTCATATTTTCTAGAATGCTCTGTAGGTGCAAATGTGAGGGTTCAATACGAAATATTGAAAAGGAGGTTATCATAATGACGTTCAGTGAGAACGTTCTGCTTGGCTTCTTTAAGCATTTTGAATAAGGTTTTTGTATATGTAATAACGATATATATTTTATTGCTTTTATGGTTATTAAATTTATAGCATCACTTCATTTTATTGCAAAAAAATGAGAAAATTCATTTAACCGCAATACCGAATTCAGTTATTTTTAATGGCCTTTTAATACCCGAACGCTGGAACTGTCAGTTGCCGGTTAAATTTCCCAAACAAAAACGCACATATATATATATAGCCTTAAATGCGATTACTTTCTAACTCAATTTTACTCTGTCTTTTTTGTTTCATTTGCGTTATTTCGGTGTAGGATTGACATATCCGAAATAGTATTGTAAAGCTTTCGGCAATAAAATCATGCTGTAGAAAAACAATTCTCTGGACGGAGGTCACAAAAAAAATTGTATTTCAAATGTCCACAAAATCCACAAAACTAACATCATACATATCTATTGCTTGCGACGTTATACAACATAAATAATTATTTATAGAGCGCGAAGTTCAATTTCGCGCTAGTGTTATTTAAATTTTTTCTACAACTGAGCTGATTAATTAAATTTGCTGTTTAGGTACAACTTTGTCAGTGCGCGAAATACTTTTCTCACTGTTTACGTCTTCACGCACTTCTCTAAGAGCAACGTTAACTACTAATTCAACACATTTAAAAATGTGGTACTGCGTGCCTCGGAATTCGTCAAAAACTTACAGGATTTTTTGCCAGTTGTAAAAAAGTGTTGAATGTTTCATTCGAAAATATAACCATCTTCGGATTCCTATTCACCAAGATCTGATCCCAAATGTGAAGCTGGCCGCGACTTGTAACGGGTAGTCGCTTTAGAATTTAAAAAAGGTTTTTTTAATTTGTATTTTGTTCAGCATAGGAAAATTTACACCTTCATAGCGAACATGAACAACAGTATGTCTGGCTATAACAAAGCGTACATCTTCGATAAAGGTGTGCAACAAAGAAGTTTTTTTTTCGGATTTCCAAATGTAACGGTTGGTTACAGGCAAGCTCCTCAAGTTGGGTGACATCATTGGACAGCACATTGTACGACAGTTTGTCTACGACGGCATACGGCAGGGAATTTAAAGACAATTATCACCTTATTAAATGCCGCATACAAATTTCTATGGACTCCTACACAGCATAGGTTATACACCATATCTAAGAATATGATGGAATGCACAAAAACAAATAATGGAAAAGCGCTTGAATGTGAATACCGTATCAAAATTGAAATATTATTTACAGATTTAAACATGCTTTTGATACAATAAATTCATGGATCGAAATTACTTCTGCCGGAAGAGATGCTGTCTAATACAACAGTAAGGACAGAATACAGAGAAGCAGAAGAATTTATTATAAATAAGGATGTACGACAAGGGAATGCATTGTCCGCATAGCACTAACGCAAATACTAAAGAAAATAGACAAACGCGCAAGGTTGAGAACTAAAGGAGAGCAGAATATCTAGTCGTCATAAAGATAGCTCGATGTCCATTATTCCCTCGTGTATTTTTCATGGCTGTAAAATAATAAAATCGCCATGTGTGGAAAAATAAGCTCGATGTAAAATATGTAAATGTAGTTTTTTTTATTTATCTATTTAGGTGTTCCGAGATGGACAAAACCTTCTTCATTACTGCATTTACTGTGGTTTTTCTTTTTAATGTTAATGCCTCGATTTGATTAGATTAAAATGCGCTAAAATCCATGCCATTTTGCAAAACCGTTGAGTTAGGAATATTATTCAACGGTTTGCAATCACGTTGCACATGATCGATTCGTAGAAATTAATTATGACTAAATTTATTGATTGATTGAAATTAAGGCTTATGGTCGTAGATGAAGTGTTTTTTCTGTAAAGTATATTTTGTTTTCAATTTACGTAACTAATTGTTTCGAAACTATTTCCATTGTTAAGGTTCACTGAAAACTGACAGTTTAGTTAATGGTGACATAAATGGTGGATCAAATTGAAGACGCAGCAGCTTTTATCGTTAAATATGGTGGTATTACAACGAAATGGTCTGTAAAACCACACATGGATCGTTTGGAGGTTTAATGTGCAAACTTAAATCTGTTTACATGTTTTGTTATGATAATTTCCATTTTATTACCTGAAACATGTGTTACACGGGGCATTAAAGGATTCACTTTACAAAATTTAAAGTATGCCTGGAAAAGGAAGTCTAATGAGAAAATAAATAAATGAACTCTATTTTTTCAAGTATGGTTTTAATTTCGTGTTTCAAATTATTTATAATATCCTCAGATTATAAGATAAGGTGCAGGTGTAATTACAAACTTTAGTGGAAATTAACTGTAAAATAATTTCCCGTCATAAATTTTAAAGAGGGGGCGGGCGAAATAATTTTAGACAGTCTTCATCTTTAAAAGTTTACGAAAATTATACATTTTCTTACAGTCACAAGCAAAAGCACATCACTAAAACAATTTTATTAGGCAAAACAGCATTTAGTTCAAGAAACAACCACTTTAACTCATATCTACATTATCATCTCAAGGGAGAGATAAATTTTCTGTGTACGAACTTGTAAATGCTACTCGACACCAATTGTAGATTAAACTTTTGGTACATTTAAAGGATGCGTTTGCAACGTGGTTCTGTATGATTCAACTCGTCATTTAGTAAAATAGATCGTGTCCTAGAAACAAGAATGTGTATGGCTACATTTTACATTAGGGTGTCTTTGATTTAAAGCAGAAGCAAGTCGAAAAGAGAACGGAATGAATAAAGTTTGCAGTTTAATACATTTAAGATATCTGTAAAACAACATACCAACAGTCCCATCTCTACGAGCCGATCTCAACATACACTACCTTCTTATCAATTTGGGGTTATGTTCTTGTTTTTAGTTTTTATTATCCTTTCTAAATAAATCACCTTTTTATCTCGTAAATATGCGAACAGAAATAGCAGTACCTTGATTTAGATCTCCTTCATTCCCTTCCGTGAAGGTCAAGATTTTAAACCATCAACCTTAAGATGTAGCTCTATAAATATAATAAAAAAGGACTAAAACCGATCTTGTGAGTAGAAGTAAAAACAAAATGTGGAAGAACAAAAATAAATCAAAAGTAGCAAGCTTCTGTAAAAACAAATAAAAGACCCCCTTAAACTTTGTGCAAACGTTGGAGATGTCACGCATAAAAAACACCATACTTTTACAAGAAGACAACATCTTTCTAGGATTCCTGCCATCTTGCAAATAATGAAGAGTTGCAAAAGGATGACAAAATTTACAAGTTAAATTTACAAAATAACAAATTCCAGTAATGGGGTCCATTCCATGGCGAGTTGTCAAAAGTGGATACCGTGATATAGATATCTAAGACTTTTAGTGATCGACTCAGTATTGAAACATCTACTAGATGGCATAATAACGTGATTATATACTTCAATGACACGGACTATTAACATTTGGAAATGAAGCCGTGAAAAGTAGATTTCCGGAAATATGATTGATTAAGACATTGTGTGGGGTTAAGGCGTCACAGTGACAGACTACATGCTCGGTAGATTCATCTGCCTTGCCACAGAACATGTACGTAGGCTCCTCCATGTTATGCAGGTGATAGTTGACCATCCAGTGCCCTGTAAAGACACTGGTGATCTTCCTAATCTGGTTTCTAGTTAGTTTTAGAAACTTTGAAATTTGCCAAGGGACCCTATCTTGAGTCCGGTTTCTTGTTGCCATTGGAATTGACTGGTCACACAGTCTTTAACCCTGGCTGTGACAACGGACTCACAGGTAGCGAGTTCGAATCCCACAACTTGCCAGTTTTTAGTGATACACATTTCCAAGCTACCATGTAAATCTGGCGATCCCGGCCACGACGGTCGTTAGATCACGGAGACGGCTGTTGATGCGATCTGAAAACATCTGTAGCCCGGGAGTGCCACCCATACGATAAATAAACAAACAGAAAACAAGATCGGTTTCATAGTCAAAAGCGACATAACGACAAGGTACCACGCCTTCTACAGCTTGGTACAATTACTATTTGCGAGGCAATGCATTTAATAGTAAGTTGGCGATAAGTTCTAATCGTTACCAAAAAATTGATGGGAAAAATAGAACTTGCTTCCGTTTTATTTTCGTAAAATTCATCTTAAAATCACGTCCTTGAAACCTTCATTTTCATGCCTTCTTTCTGTGAGGATATTTTAGTTTCCATGACAGAGGGCAGAGCAAACTGCATTTTCTGCCGCTTGTCACTTTACTGGCCGTATCTTTGACATTGCTAAATGTCTATAATGACTCATGTCATCACCGACAGATTGATAATAATCAAAAGTTCTATTATGAAAATTGAAATTTTATATTAAAATACGATTTCAGGTAAAATTTAATACAAAACTCATCAGTAAAATGACATTACTTGACTCAGAAATTAAATATAATATTTCTATGCCAATAATGTATCATTTTCCTGACTTTTATGTAAATAACTATTTTGGAAAATTGGAACCTTCAATTTGAAGGACTTTGAAGGAAAAATTGACACGTTTAATTTAAGGTGATCTCGAGTACGTGTACAGAGGACTGCTCTAACAGCGATAAAATGTTGTACACAGATATGAATGTCCTCACTCAACAAGGTATTTCAACAATAATAATCGACAATTATGCTTTGTTATGAACTTTCCGAATTGGGCATGACATCAAACGGTAGCTTGAACGAGCTTGATAAATTTGTTCTTTTTGTGTCTTATGTTTGAATAAATTGTCATAGAGCAATGCTCCCAGCGGGGAAAGCAAAGGGCACTATAGAAATCCATAAGTATGATTTAATGAGGAAATTAAGGTGACATTTTAATTGTAACAAATTATCCTGAAGTCCTGAAAGTTTTCATAACAGTTAACTGAAATACTACAATCTTTATCAACTTCTGCAGTAGGTTAGAGAATTCGCATTTAACCGCCGCAGACAACTTTTAGGAATTTGTCGTTTTGGAGTTTCAGAAACTCGACCTTTGGAAATTGGGGGCACACTCGTATGTCTGCATTTATTTTTTAAAGGGATAAAATCTACTGATTTGTGCAATGCGGAGTGTTCATGTACTGTTGTCAAACTACCGTTTTGCTATTAATCGATTGGCTCACATCTCTACCTATTAACAAGTAGAGACTGGGAATTTATAAGAATCATGCGCTCTAATCTAATCGCGTTCTTTTTCATTTCAGCACCACACAATGCATGCAGTAGCGTGCATCTTGCACTAAGTATGTTTATTATAAGTTTCCAGTATGATCAACAACTTGCGATTGGTAAAACAGGTACCTATACGTAAATTCAATCAAATGGCTAATTACTGTACTTATCAAACCACAAGATCTACCAAGATTTCTAGATCATTTACCGGTTAGTAATGGTTTAGACTAGAAAATATCTGCACTCACACAGTAAGAAAAATATTGTTAAAATGACAACCACTTAACAAATTATTTATCGTCATTTATAAACAGTCAAAATCCACCACAATAAGTCTGCAAATTGGAAACTTATTAAATGACAATTAAAATTTGTATAAACATCATGAAAAAATTTGCGACTGTAACACCACCATAAATGCCTATTTTACCAACATAAAATATGTCCAAGTTACAAAAATTAAATGCCATATCAAATACAAATTTTGCTAATTTGGAAATCCCATATTCATTGTGTGTAATTCGGAATGTTATTTTAGCGAGAATTATTTGTATATTTAGGAATTTTAGTCAAGACACTGCCTTTTGCAAATACAGCAATTTGAAGTGTATAAAACACAACTCTGTTTGTTGAAATGGGAGCCGTTCACGATGATTCATCCTCAGATACTCACTATGAATGTTATGTCTGCAATAGTATTTTGTCAATTTGACAATATTTTTGTGAAACCAACCATTATCGTCCTACGCAGTTCTGATCTGGAGGGAAAGGGCCATCATTTTCAATCGAGTTGTTGCAAAGAAAACCAAGTGCTTCGCGAAATTTTCCTTGTGTGTGTATAGTAATAATTAGTGTGACGGCATGGTAAGTACTGGCTATTATATTTTATCTTTATATTAGAATGTTGCAATAATAGCAATAGGCCGAGGACCTCCTGTTCCATGTTTTATCGTTCATTATATTATTTTAAACATTTAGCAGTTATCCAGTCTATCAAAGAATTTTGTAAAGTATAATTTTTGTTAAAAAATTAATGTAAGTACGTAATTAACTGCGACGCGAATGAAATCAAAGATTCCATCAGGTTTTACAATTAATGCAGCTTGGTTTAGTTTCAATTTTGTTGGCTTAGTAGACAAAAATAAAAGTTTCTTTTACATTGAAATATTTCAATTAACATTACGTTGTCTATTAGAAAACGTGGTTTGTTTTAGAATGAATTCGCCGACGAATATCTCCAATATGTAGCAGCCGCAGCCTCAGAGGCTGCTGGTGAACCTCCACCCATGCAATATTTTGTCCGTCTTAGTTATAAACAAAAGTTAGAATGGACAACTTTACCTTCAAATTACGAAGACATGAAACTTTCAGGTTTGTTTTTAATACACAAAATATTAGTCCAATGTACTGTTTAGTTCTGTTTTTGATGAACACACACCACGATCATTTGTGGCATCATTTTTAGTTTCCTTGGGCATTTTAGAGAAAATTTGTTTATTGGTTTTTTATGAGTAAAAGTCGTAACACATTTTTTTAAATGTTAGAATAAAATAGATTGACGTCATAATGTGTAACCAGGAAGCTTTTATAATATTTTTTTTCAATTTTAAACAAATCTTACTATACTATATTTACAATACCCCATCTACGTGTGACACCCTATATAAAGTTAAAAAGATGAAACAATTAAAAATCAGGACATGCGATGTATTTCCTGAAAAATTGTTAGGTGGAGATTTCAAATATCAACCTTACAAAAAGTATGTTTTCAGCTCAAACCATTGATGGATTACCTATTTCTTCCAAAATAAATATATTTTCAATTTCAGTTCAACAGACATTTCAAGAATTAATTAACAAGGATTTTGAAATTCATGATTGTGACGGAGCAGTAATAAAACCAGACTTTTTCCCAACTTTCTTGTCGTTCTCAACTAGAGGGGTTATAATTAAAGTCATTCCTTCTGATAATGAAGAAGAAGGTAAGTGCTATTATTGGGGTTTCATGGGCGAATTTATACAAGTATACATTTTAGTTTTAAGCGAATTAACCGTCCAGCGCCCTAGAAATGTAGACAGTTTTTCAACAGTATCTTTAAATTCACCTTCGTCTAGTGTTTCTGAAAGGTCTAGAGTTACCAGTTTTGATGAAGATGAGGAAGAAGTAGATGAAACCGCTCCCCTCAAAAAGAGAACAAAAACCGCAAGAATTTGTTACAACTCTGTTAGTTCAGAGGTAAAGTATTTATGGAATTATATAGGTATCGTAAAACTTCCACAAATATTTCATTTGCAGAGTCTAAAACGATTCTTTTTAAACCACCCTGGAGGGAAAGAAGTTATTGGGTTTTATAAAAAAAACAATACTTTAGATGACCCTAATAGAAAAAAAATTGTGAATTTAGTTGTTTTTCACATGCTCCAGGGGATGCCTGAAGATGTGCTACCTAGTATAACCACACGAGAGGCATATGCCAAGTGTATCATTGAATTGTTTCCGCAGCTACGAGATCCGCAGACAGAAGGAGGATTCGTAAGTTATACACTCATATTGTGTAATTTAACTATCTAAACTTCTTGTAGGAAGCGTTCTTTGACCCAGTTTCTAAAAAGGGCTATATAACCACTAGATTGAGAACAATTTTTCGGGAACGAAAAAAGAAATCAATTCCACTGCCATCAACTGCGTCCACATCGACATCGTCTGCAGTCAATGATGGTGCGGCAATTCAGTTGACTCCTACAGAACTGGAAGATAAAATCAACTTCCTAAAGTTTGCAACCCCAGATCAGAAGAGAGACATTGTAGAAAAAACTAAAGAAACATTTTTTGATCGAAACCAATACAGACAAGCAAATTTATGTGAAAAATACCCCAGATTTGTGGATACTAATGGATTGGTGAGCAGTAATTAAGTATAATACTTAGCTCATAATAATTTTTTGTACAGATTTCGTTAGAATTCAGTTTAATGTTTCCGAACATTGAGGAAGACTGTCTCATAAAGTCGTTTAAAAACCATGTTCCAATAATAAAGGAAGTGTACGTTAAAACTGTGACTGTTCCTGACGTGACGCTAATTCCGGGTGAAAACAGTAAGTTTTGCATTGATCTTGTACTAGGTCTAAATTTTAATTTATAGACTGGGACAACACAACCTTAGCCCTGATAACACTTGTGCACCTTAACCCCGGACAAATTAAAAAAAGACTTACCGTTAATGCAGCTGTGTCTCATTTGATAATATTTCAAAATTGCGAAGAACCTCTGGAAGGTATTTTGACACAGAAACCCACTACACAGCGATTCATTTTAGCCGTAGGCACTTCAAAAGCAACTATTAGTAAGTGCTATGTCGTTTTCGACAAATATATAATTGCCACGGGAAATGATATTATCGCAGCTTTCGATGTTTGCTTTAAGGCGCACTATGCTTTTAATTTAAAATTTGACCTATACCTGGAGAGATTCTACGAATTGATAAATGAACTGTTTTAAAATTGAAACGAATTCAATTTGTAGTAGAACGAGGGAATTGAGAACCAAAATTTTGAATTTATACGAAAAGAATAGTGCTTCTACTTATGTTTATATAAAAATGTTTCTTTGTTATATATGCTCAAAATCTTTTCTAAATGTTACGGTTCTAGTTAGACATTTAAGACAACAACATGCCTTATATGATGGCGAAACATTGGAATTACGTTGCTTTAATGTATTTTGTCAAAATATTTATCGTACCTTTAGTGGATACCGAAAACATATTCAAAACTGTGTCTTAGATAAAAATGTAAAGGAGCAGGGTGTATTGCCTTCTATGGATAACAATGATAATGTCGTGGATAATGATTGTAATGCCCAAAACAACGAATCTATTACTCTGCCTAATGAAACTAATGTCACTGATCATGATCACATACAGTCCCTAAATGATTATTCTGCAGAATTTATTAATAGTTTGTATGCTTTAGGATTACCAGATTCTAGTATCCAAAGTATTATTGAACATACCCAAGGGTTTCTTACCGTTCTTTCAAATAGTTCGATAGACAGAAATCAATTTCCAAACGTGTTTGCAAATTTCAATACAAAGTACAAAAGGGAGAAATATTTTAGAGAACGAATAGTGGAGCCGGTTGACATTAAGATTGGTACTAGATATGATCAAGTTTGGGACAAAGATAATAGAATCTATATGCAAATACCTATTCCATGTAATTTTGTCTACATTCCTATTTTGAAAACATTGCAACATTTATTGAGCAACGATTCTTTCAGAGAATCTTTTTTTCAAAAGACTTCTAACCCCAGCGAGAAGTATATGTCTTTTTCAGACGGTAGCATATACAAAAATTCTACTTTTTTTTTCTGAAAATTCGAATGCATTTCAAATACAGTTGTACTTTGACGAATTTGAGAGTGTCAACCCATTAGGTTCCAAAACTGGTGGCCATAAGATCGGTGGTGTGTATTTTATAATAAGAAACATTCCTTCTCATTGTAATTCTTCTTTACGAAACATTCATTTAGCTGGTCTTTTTTATAGTAATGATGGTAAAAAATTTGGTATGAACTCTATTTTGGAAGTTTTATTGAGGGACCTAAAAATTTTGGAAACTATAGGCGTCAAGGACCATATAACAGATAATTTCATAAAGGGTACTTTAGTTGCTTTGAGTCATGACAATCTAGGGGCTAACCAACTGCATGGCATGGTAGAGTCCTTTTCAGCCCAATATTATTGTAGGATATGCCTTGCAGATAAACATTTATGTCACCGATTGACTGCAGAAAATCAAGAACTATTACGAAGTGATATAAGTTATGAGCAACATTGCGAGTCACTTCGTGATAACAATGAAGTCTCCGTGTTCGGAATAAAACATAGAAGCATTTTAAACGATTTAAATCATTTCAAAATATCAAATAATATATCTGTAGATTGTATGCATGATTTACTCGAAGGTGTTGTTCAGCTTGAGATAAAGTTAGTTTTAAAGTCTTTAATTGTCCAGAAGTTTATAACATTGGAGACCATAAATGAACGCATTAAGTCGTTTAATTTTGGCATTAATGAATCTTGTAACAAACCAAGTCCAATATGTCTTGAAAAACCATCTAATAATATTGGTCAAAGAGCAGCGCAAACAATGTGTTTAATAAGATACCTGCCACTAATTTTATGCGACGAATTGCCACTACGTCACCCCAGTATTATCTTGTTCTATGTCCATTTTTGGACTTTATACAACCAAATGCTTGACAAATTTTAAAAAAATTATCTTGTTCATTATCCGTTGAAATAACAGTATTATCCTGGTGTATAACAAAGTTTTAAGTAAATGATTGGACTATATCCTTAAAATTTCGGGTACGTTATAGAATTATCTTGTTCCGTTCATTCCTTAAGAATTATTATGTTCTATAAACCATACAGCCTCATTTTGTTCTATATCCATTTGAAACCTTTATTAGTAATGTTTTGTTCTATATCCATACGCACACCATTCATTGTTTAGTTAAGTTGTTCTACGGTTTTAATTTACTCTGACCTAATAATGGACAGTGAATTTAGTTCTATTCCCCGTAGCAAACCTTCTGAATGCCCTTCGGAGGCCTGGAAGTAAGTAACATTTTGAAATAATTTCTAAATTGAAATGTGTTTGTACCTACATAACCTCAAACTTTTGAATTAATCTAACGTACCTACTTAACTTTTTCAGTGAGTTGGCTGTAATAATCAACAATGTTATTGACGAAAATGACTATCCCTGTAATACTGAACAAGTAATATTAGAAATAACTGATGTTAATGAAGATGGACACGTTATGGCAGTTACAGGTTTGGATATTGTTAACACAGACTCTTCTCCAGATGCTTAACTCTTATTTAATTTCAGAAACTGTTCAAGAAATACTACCAAATAATGTACAGACCGATCCTGATTATGTTCCTGAAAAAAATAGTGAAAGTGAAAAGTTATCTGGAAATGAAGAGCAAGTAATTATTGCCGAAGAACCACAAAACGGTTCAGACAAAGTTTTAACCCGCAAGCGAAACAGAAATCCAACCAAATGGAAACAAAATATTAGAAAGTCTAAGCGACAAAGAGGAGAAGCATATTTGGATTCTAAAGGTACTTTAAAACCACCCAAGAATGTTAAAAATGAAACATGCCATTCAGAAAAGTGTGGATTTAAATGTTCACAAGCCATTACCAATGAAGAAAGAGGCCACATTCATAGGCAATTCTGGAAACTGAACGATGAAAAAAAAGTACATTTCTACTCAAAACATATAAAACGTGTCACACCTTTAAGAAAGAGAACTGCGGAGGAATCGAGCAGAAAAAAATACAGCTACGAATACCATTTTGTAGTCTCAGGAGTGAAGATTCGGGTGTGCCAAGAGTATTTCTTAAATACTCTAAACATAAGCAAAAACAGGGTGTATTACTTTTTTAAGAAAAATAAAGATGAGGATGTACCAAACTCCCCCACCCAAGGTAAACACAAGAAAAAATTCATACCAGTTGCAAAAAAAGATGAAGTAAGATCACATATTAAATCATTTCCATCAATTGACTCCCATTACTGTAGAGCTCTGACTAAAAAAAAATATTTAGAGCGTGGTATAACCTTACGTAAAATGTATGATTTATACAGATCTTCAACGGAAAATCCTGTTAAATTCCATATGTACTCGGAGATATTTAACACGGAATTTAATATAAGCTTCTTCAAGCCTAAAAAGGATCTTTGCGACAAGTGCGAACTGTTCAAGATACTAAAGGAACCAACTGAAGAGGAAATCGTAAAACAGGAAGAACACATAAAACGCAAGAATATTGGAAAACAAGAAAGGGACAGAGACAGAAAAAAATTTATTGAGGATGACACGGTAGGGGTAATAACTTTTGATTTACAAAATACTTTTTCACTCCCTAAGGCCAATGTATCAAATTTTTACTATAAAACTAAGCTATCTTGCTATAATTTAACTGCTTATTTGGATAAAACTAAATTTGTTTATAATGCAATCTGGCACGAGTTTATTGCTGGACGTGCTGGCATTCATATCGCCAGTGGAATATTTCGAATTTTAAAACAAGTAATGGTAGACAATACAAATTTAAAAAGACTTATTTTGTGGTCCGATAGTTGCGTGCCACAAAATAGAAATTCCGTGATGACGTTTGCTATACAGAATTTTTTGAAGTCCAAATACAGTAAAGGTCTTGAAATTGTTGAACAAAAATTTAGCGAACCTGGACATGGTAATGTCCAGGAAATAGATTGTGCACATAGTTGCATAGAAAAACACATTCGAAATTTAGAAATATGGAGTCCCATGTCTTTAGTCAGAGCCCTATTGTCTATTCCTTCATCATGGAAATTTAAATTCAAAGTATTGCAAATGAAACAGACCGACTACTTCAATTTTCAGAAAATGAGTAAACTACTCAGTTATGGCACAATACCATACACTAGAGTGAAACATATTATTTATACAAAAAAAGATGTCAATAATGTAGAATATAAAGAAATGTTTGAGGGTGGTATGCATAAAACCAAAATTTGTGTGTTGAAACAACAAAATTTAACTAGACATGAGCGAAAAGATATATTATGTGACTTATATAATTTTTCATGTGATGTACCATTGGCTGATTTGGAAATTAATATATCTGATTTAAAACGACAGCACTTAACTGAAATGAAGTCATATATTCCTCATGATACTGAAAAAATCTTTTATGAAACATTGTTAGCGATAAAAAACACTCCGAAAAAAATAACCACAGAGAAAAAGAAAAACAAGCGTATTGTTACTGCAGATAAAGTTGCCAGAAGTACCAAGAGTTCAATGAAGAGGAATAACACTAAAAACAAGAAATCAAAAGAAGCAAATACCAAAAAAAAACCAAAAAAATCCACCACAAAAACAAAATAGTTTATTTTACATTTTCATTTTTTTAATAATAAATTGATATGCACAAAATATTATTTTTAAGTTTATGTTTTGAATTTTTTGAATTATCTGTTATTTTCTGTACCTACGCAATAAAGTTTAATTAAGTTTACTCTTTTTTTGAAAATATTATTACTTACGTGAGTTTAATATTACCTACTTAAAACAGAAATAAAGGATGTAGAACAAATTCATGTTATAAAAATGTGCTATATCCATTAGTTTTTCCTAAATTTACGGAAAGTGTCATTTTTGTTCTATATCCAAAATAATAAAACGCTATTATTAACAATAAATGCTCAGTTGTTATCAACGTTATATAACAGAACATTACCTATAACATGAACAATGTTTATGTAAAAAAATTTTAGAAATCCGAGATGAAGAAGGTAAGTTATAAAGAAAAATATATTCTTTTGCAGTTTCCCAAAACAGGTGTTTTGGGATATAGCGCAAGATAATACTGGGGTGACGACTAGACAAAAATAAATGTAAAATTCTTCAATTGTTGCTTCAGATCATTAACATAGTGTTTTGTCCAACAAATACAACTGAAATGATTGAGAGTTTAAGATGTTTAATTAAACAGCACCATGAATTATTTATATCCGAATTTAAAATCAATTTGATTCCGAAACATCATATGATGTTGCATTATCCAAATGTAATACTGAAAATGGGTCCTCTTGTTTTTTTAAATACAATGCGGTTTGAGGCAAAACACGGGTACTTCAAAAATCTAATACACAGTTTTAAGAATTTTAAATCATTATGTAAGACGTTAGCATTAAGGCACCAAGAATATATGTGGCATAATTGGAAAACAATAAATTTAACTTCTTTAAATTTTACATTTGGAAAATGTTTTAGAACTAATCTAAATGGTCAACAATTTCAGGAAGCTGTAAATGCGTTTTTTAAAGTACCAATTAACTTTGATTTTACTATAACGAATTCAGTCAAGGTTTCAGGCAATAATTTTCAAAAAACAATGTTTGTAGTAGACGTTTTTAGCACTTACTGTTCTATGTTTTGCCAAATTTTGGAAATAATAGTTTTTAAGGACATTCCTTATCTAATTTGCAAGCCTTGGAAGACTTGTAAATTCAATAGTTTGTATAATGCGTGGGAAATTCAGAAAACGAATGATATTGTAATCAACATTTTAGATATAAGAAATTTGCTTCATTTTGTGTCATACGAGATACATAAACCTTATAATAAACAAACCAACTTAATTGTACCAAAATTCAAAATAGTGTCTTGAATATTTTATGTTTTTTTAATATTTTTGTATTTTTTAAATATAGTATGTTGTCTTGGAGGTACTTAGTTTAAATTAATAAAAATATCTTAAAAAATATGTATGTATTTTATTTTCAATAAGATTTTGTGAAATTAACAAACGTAATCTTGGTTATTTTAAACACTTTTAAGTTGTTAAAGTTACAAATTTTGAGATATAATTTTACCATATAATAACGTAAATTTGCAATTAGGTTGTGGCAAAGTGGCATTGAAATGTTGTCAATATTGGCATATCAGATACATTACCGTGGCAATATGCTACTTCACTACGAGAAACTTAACATAAATTATTCATGTAATCAGCCACAGGTAAACTGAAACTTTGTGAATTTTATTGGCCAAAATTGACAAACAAAGTTGGTTTTAAATGTTCTCGGGAAGTGAGATTTGACATTAAATATTCGCTCTCTTTTACACCTCTTATTCGTTGGATTAACATCCTTGGGTTTCAAATGTGAAAACTAGTTCTCGCTACATTTGTTAAATATTAAATCGCCTTTATTTGCTATACGTAATGTCGCTAACTTAGCACAAACTAGTGGTGGACCTGTGGGAACTACATTTTAGTGCTAATTTGACAACATATTTTTTACTGTGTAACATTTATGTTATAATGTTGAGATCTTACTAGTAAAGTATATGGGTATATTGGGTTTTGATAAATATAAACTAAAACTAAGGTTAGATACATGCATCTTTTATACAGTTTCAACTCGTTGATCACTTGCAGATAAGTATACCAAACAACACAACTAGTTGCTTAATGTTATGCGTTAAGTTGGTTTTTGAGATAACAAAAAGGTTTAGTTTACAAAAATGAAAAAAAAGGTTTTCGCCTTAAGGTAAGTAACTTTAGCGCATTTTCTATGATTTGATCACTTGCCGAAAGGAGGTGTAACTACACATTTAGGTGTACAAAGGAAAATAAGTTATGCATAAACATCGATTTTTGTAGTAATTTGCGAATTGTAGCCTCTGTGGGTTGCGCCTTGTCAGGGTATCTTTCGGAAAAAAGGCGACAAGTCCTGACAGCTATTCGATTACATTCACCGTGTAGTAATATTAAATTCAAAAAATCTTCATTAGTGTAACCCAAACGAGCAGTTCAAGCAGCAAAAATTTGCCGTTTAAACATTATCATAATAAAAACAAAAGAATAACATCAAGCGACTTAATTTTTTTATCAACTTTCCACAAGAAGTAACTAAAACATGGAATATCTCGGAAACCGTTTGGAGCAGCTTTTGACATTTTGCATCAAATTAAAGGTCTGGGAAAAAGGAAAACAAGGGTGAAGAACAAAATGGGGGGTGCCATTTGAAAAAATGGAGTTACGGATATTTAAAAGTTTAAAAGTTGAGAGCTTTGAAAAAGTGACGTAGTCTCACTTTTTTAGACGGTTACGCATACCATAAGAAAATTCGATCTTTCCTTAATAAAGCATTGAAAACTGTTTTGCAATATCTCTCACCGTTTTCGAATAATAAATTTTTAAAGTTACCCCTGCAAATTCAATTTTTGACACAAAAACTTGAATATCGGCGAAGCCCTTGGAGCTAACAAAGTTGATTGCTACTTCCGGTATTTCCGGAAGTGGCGCCATTTTGAAAATATTTTAGTTCAATTCATCATGTGCCAAAACCCTTAAAGGGCTTATCAGTTTAGCTTAATTTTCAAAGGTTTTCCATATCTTTCTAACTGACGCTCGTCAAGAATGACCCTGTATATAGCCTTTAGTGGTGCCAAGTAAAACTTTTGAAAATAGAGAAATAGAGGGGGAGGGGGGTGACACCACACGTTGATTTTATCTAAAATGGTATTCTAATTAAAGGTCGCAAAAACTGTCCTCTACCAACTACCGTCCTTCTTTCTTACCCCTTAAATAGCGGCTGGGGGGTCTGTTTTATCCTTCATGGTACTAGTGAGAGAACGAAAAGAATTAATGTTTACCAACCATCCTCGACCCGTGATCGTGACCGAATATAATTCTTTATATCTCAAGAACGGAGTGTCGGAGGAGGATACTCTCAAAGGGTGGAAAGATCGTCTAAAAACTTAATTGTGAAGATCTCGAAAATGTTGGAGGAAGGAACTACAAAGGGAAAATGCAATATTTCGCAGAATTTCTCTAAGGGCTTGATTCCAAGTATAAGTTTCGTGTACGCTTTTCTTTTTAATTCAACGGTAACGCAGTGTCCTACGTGAGCGGCAACGCGCGGCCGACGCGGCCGGCGCGGTCCTCGCGGCTATATCAAACCATGGTAGTTTATTGGTATGTCCTACCTAGCAACCACCGCGCGGCACGCGCTGCTCAAGCGTTTTTGAGGCGGCACAGCAGGTCAAAATATTTGATATTTCCGCGTCTGCCGCTTCAGTCTACGTCGGTCAGTTCTTGGGTATACATCATGTCTGACACATTTTACGAACTTTTAATTAGTAATGTCAAAAATACTCGTGTTCTTTGGGACATGAAACACAAGGACATAGCATATCACAATAGACTGCTGGTGGATCGAGAATGGACACGAATTGCAGGACATCTTCAGGAAACAAGTAAGTATTTTGTAAGTAATTTAATTTTTTTATACGTACGGCAAATGTGACTTTTCGCTGATCATATTCAAACAGCGAAGTATTGTTTAGTTCCAGGAGCAGAGAAGCGGAAAACAGGTAGAGAAAGTTTACTTCTCTGCCTCCTTTCCACTTCTCTGCCTCTTTTGATTTCAATACCTGTGTTGCCTAGCCGTTTATATACAACAAATTCCAGCATACTAAATAAAAAAATATTAGGGGAAAGTAGGGTAACTGTGCGCAGCGGGTAACGGTGCGCACTACCATATCTTTAAATTTCGCGGCATGCAATGGAATCCATGATGGAGAGTATCAAGGCGCATGCATAACTCATATTCTCACCGACTGTGGTTGCATTCCGAGTTCAGTTGTTTGTGCTATATCGATGTGTGTGATTTCGCGCCTTTTCTTATTGTTTTGCACGTATTGAAAATAAGCTGGTAAGTCCATAATTTTAAATTGATTATACAAGTATAATAACATTTTGGTAGGGCATGATATAATGGTTATATCTGTGCCTTATCATTGAATTTGATTGAATAGATCTTGTGATAATGGCGAGTTTATTTTACAATTTACGATGGGGTAATGATGCACAAAAATGCGCACCATTGCCCGCCATTGAATTAAATGTTAAAACACAAATTTTATTTTATGCTTCAGATATGCCGCGGAAATATATCAGAAAAACGGAAAATAACAATTACAGTGAAGAAAACTATATTTGCGACTTCTGTAAGACCTAAATAAATAAAAGTTGTGTTTCGACGAATTATTTAGCCTTATACAATACATTTTTTGCATTATTTTCTAATTCAAAATATTGCGCACAGTTCCCCACCTACTGCGCATCATTACCCCATGGTGCGGGGAACCGTGCGCAAATACACTGTCGTGTTCAAACTTATTTTTTTTTTACAAAAATTTGATTTTTTTTATAAATGTGTCTGCTTGACAATAGCTGAATAATGAACGAATATATAACTGCGTTTCAAGCTAAAAAGTTACTTATGGTTTGATAACTACATCGATTTTGGCTTAGGTGCGCACCATTCCCCTATCTTCCCCTATATTTATATTATTATAGTATATTTTTGTCAACATGCGCTTGCACCGCTTTACATTCGGTGCTTGCACGTAGGACGCTCTGGTCGCGTTTGCCGTTTACACCGCGACTGCAGCGTCGACCGCACCGGCCGCGTCTGCCGCGCGTTGCCGCTCACGTAGGACACTGCGTAATTTTAGATGATACTAGGTAAACAGTAAATTTCACTCACCAAGGAATCAAAAACATAAATAAGTTGCAGTATTGTAGATGTCAAAGATGTATTTCATAGAATTGAAGCATTCTATTAGCAGAATTAGAGAAAGCCGGCATCCGATTACATCGATTGAAATGCAGCGGCTAATTGGAAAGATGTCAATTCGTATATAAATAACGACATATTTTACTTGCTTTTACTTACATAACACAGTAGCACTATCATCAATAAAACGGATTTCAATTTATTTAACAAGACACCAATTTCCTGGCTGTGAAACGAAATTCATCTTATAATACTGAGCTGTCGACACATTCGCTTTTCTGCGGAAGAGCTTCTAAAACGATTGAATTTTATTCCATTCTTAATATCATTTAATAGAGGCCGTTACCACACATCTGTATAAAGCTTCATTACCAATCCACAGACAATATAGTTAGTTGCAGCTGTACTTAAGGGAGTCACGTGCTTCTATTAGCGATATTCTTTAAGGCCGTTTATTATTTCTGAGTGATGCTTGAACAATTTTGGACAGTTAACTGCAATCAAGCAGTAAAGTAGTGGAAATACATATCAGAGCGCTTTATACATTAGCACTTTGTGCGCAAATATCAATGGAGTGCTTAATTTCGGGGTAGGTATAAGGTTTCCAATTGCGTTTTATGTTCGAAATGTGCGCCCACTTCCACATGCGCTAATATGCTTTGTATTGGCCTGTGAGAGATTAGAAGCGCCAACTTCTTGCGCCATAAAACGAAATATTGATATACTGTTCTTCAACGACAATCAAAGTTACTTAAAGTTAATTAATGTAATAATTGTGGCGGACAAAAATCGCATCGATATTAGAGGTACAAGTAACAATATAAAAACTCATACAAAATTACGGTTAATGTAGCCAATCTTGTCGCAAGAAACGAGCTCTCTTTGCACGAATAGCAGACTGAAACATAGAACACAAATTATATCAATTCCAGTTGACCCAAGGACCCCAAATTCTTATCGTTCGAAAATACTGGTTTTTCTATTCACGCGTTGACCTTGCTTTTGCGTAACTTCGACAACGAAATACTCACCGACTGATATGGCGATAAGAATCTGGTTTTGATAATCGGAATGCCTGGTGGACGTAAAGTTAAATGGAAAAATTCAGTGACACGAGCGTGTAATTGAAGTTAAAATCCTGAAAAACAACCACATATAGACACCCCTCCCCCTCCCCTGAGGATGAGACAACATAGCCGTACTCACGTAATTAGAGAAAACCAAAATATAGCCTCCTCAAAAAGAAAAATGTTTAACTAAATCGGGATCCACAAAATATAGGTGCAATATCCAGAATAATTATAATTGGAAATTGCATGGTTTTCACCATTCAGTCTGCTTAACGTTCAGAACTAAGGCGTGCTAGAATGGAATGATTCCGAAAGAAGGAATTGAAAAGCAAAAAGGATGCGAGGTTTGCGCGGAAAATCCTTCGGCAGGTGACGCCAGTAAACGCAATTCAAATTACAATGTAGGTATGCTAGCGAATCTCAAATCAATTAATTACAGTGACCGTCAAAAATAATAAATATGTACTTACGAAAATATATCCAATATTCTTGGACTAAAAACCAGAAAGAATTTGCACTGTTATCCTACTACAAGTCCACCATACTCTACAAATTTCGGAGAAATGTTTTGAAACTAATCGTACCATAAAAACATTTCGCACGAAATTTCGATTAAGGACAAAAGCCAATTTACTTAAACCTTCCGAAGCAACAAACTATGAATACGACAATGACGAAATTCTTCCTAATTAATTTACAGCTATTTATAGAGTGGACTTGTTTGTCTAATAACCAATTTGTCACTTGTAATACGACTACAAGCAAGGAGATTTGACTATTGCAAATTTAGTATACCCCTAGATACTATACTTTACATGTTCTTTTGAATACAACATTAAACGCCATTTAAACTGGAAATTAGCAATGTGGATTAATCAAATTCAGTATACGCACCTTGATTCCTACATACGAAATTTATTTATACTCTCAAATAATTCAATGGAAAGTGTCTCTTGACCATCAGCTTGAAATAACAAAATCCGGATTGCAAGGTACAAATAAACTGCCCTTCTGAATATATTTGCCGATATGGAAGTTTCCGATGTTTCACTACCAAATAAATGCTCCTTTTCAGAAATTGCTCTAAATAGTGAGATTACCGCCAGCATATTCTAAGGTATCTTTCTGTATGCATTTATGTTACCGGCAATCTGTATAATTCAGGTATTCTAAACAATGAAATGTATTCAATTCCGAGTCTGTTTAGGAGTTTAGGAAATATTCATAATGGCTGGTCATTGTGATAAATTTGGGTTGCATTTTCTTTTCGTAATTGTATAGATTGCCTGAATTATACAGATTGTCGGTAACATATACAATTGAATGCTGTCGTGGCCACATTTTAAATTTTTGGTACAGCATTTCTGACAATAACAATTGAAAATGATTAACCTCTTGTAACCTATCTCACGTAGGCCCATTAATCATAAAAATGATTTATCACGGTTCGCAGTTCAATTTTTCCATTTATTAAATTGTTCCCAGCAGGTTTTTGTTTATTTTGCGTCGTGTTAAGTTTGATTTAAATGGTGCAACGCATTTGCTCCAAGGAACATTGATAAAAGAGCTTAAATTTGATTTAGGTACGAATTACCGGAAAAGTAAATACCTACCTACCCTAGCCGTCTTACTTTCATCGTCACTTGCGAAGCGAAATAGAATTTTTATTTCCAGCATAAATCAATCCAGTGTTCCAGTCTTCTACCTGCAACCGGCATGTTATTGACTTTTACCCTTTTCCATTTTCTACGTTTATGAATGTCTAGAATTCGTTCTGTATTTTATATAAATATCTTTGAGATATTGCGGAAGGGAATCTCTTCTAATCATTCATTTCAACACAAGAATCAAGTGTTCACTTATCTACGACGGGAATCAATTTCCAATTTATTTCAAACGCTGGGATTACTTTTACAGACGTTGCACATTCAGAGAATAAATAGGTAGTAGGTTTTCATAATGTAGTGTATTATACGTGCGTCTCAGTGACGTTAACTCTACATTACTCAATTTTCTTATTTCTTCAAAAAAAATTATTTAATGATCAAAATATTTAAAAAATGTTAAGTAATGAGAGAAGTGTTTATTTTATACTTCTGATTATCTTATTATTATAAGATACCTTACCTTATCATCAGAGAACAATTTTTAACAAGAAACACCGGCCAAGATGGGACGGACCACGTCAGTAAGTGACAACCACGACCAGGTCGGAACAGGCCAAATCAGAGCTGTTCAAGGCAGGGCCACCCCGGTCGGGGCAAGCCAAAACAAGGAGACCCTCGGCATACAGGAAGGAGGATTACAGGAGCAGGGTGTAAATGAAGTAAGAAGTTATGCTGGCAGACTGAAACTTTTTGTATCTCACTGGAGAGGAATCACTCGTGATCCTGTGATTTATGTCTTGGTTAACAGAATATAAATTGCCTTTTGCAAGGAAAGTGGTACAGCATGGAATTACTCCAATTACCGGTTGGTCAAAAACGGAAGAAAAATGCTTATCTAAATCTGTGACAGATTTGTTGAGGATAGGAGCAATCTCAAAATCCTTGCCTTCCAGAGGGCAATTTATTTCCAGTATTTTCATTACGCTTGATGCAATCAGGCTGATATATGGCAAAATTAGATTTAAAAGACGCATATTTTTCAGTTTCAATATATGCGCCTCACAGAAAGTTCCTGCGGTTTATGTTTAAGCAGCAGCTATATGAATTTAACTGTTTATGTTTTGGGTTGTGCGTTGCACCGTATGTATTTACAAAAATTATTAAGCCAGTAGTTGCTTCTCTTCGAGCCCAAGGCTTTGTGTCGGTGGCATACTTAGATGATTTTTTGTTTTTTGGCAGAAATAGACAGGATTAGGTGTTCTGGTTTCGGTCTACCCTGCTGTTAGGTATGGGTGGTTATACACGAAAATATTGGAGAGAGAAAAATTTCTTGCTCTCCAGAAGTGTGATGGAAATTACAATAGCGTTATGAGGATCTCCACCTCTGTTAAAACGGATTTGCTTTGGTGGAAATCTCATATCAACGGTGCTTTCTCTCCGATTAGGAATTTTAATTTTACCCGCACCATATTTACTGATGCGTCTTTGACAGGCTGGGTTCCCGTAAAGCTAGTGAGTTTTGGACAGATTCCGAGAAACGCCTTCGCATTAATCAGTTGGAGTTGTTGAATTCAATATTCATTGTTTTTATCTTTTGCTGTGCTATCAAAACAAGTTCATAATGACAATATGAAACAATTAATTAGAAATCGGGATACGATTGTATTCAAATTAGATACAATAACAGAATTTTCCGATATCGTACATTGAAAAGTCAAGTATAACCGAGGTTGAATGCAGGATTCGAAAGTACGAATTACTTTTCGATGAATTCAATACAATACAATCTTCTATTGAAGAACGATGTTCGGACGACGATCTGCAGGAGCATTTCCAAGTCAGACATCAATTTGAGACAAAATTCTTTAAAACTGGTTCACTTTTAAAGAATTATGTTACATTATACTTCAACGTCCAATTCTCGATATCATACTATGTAGTACGCCAGTGGGTACTCTATCGCGCATACAGTTAAAAGAAAAGAAAACCAAGGGTCCCCCTTCCCTCGTCTACTCTTCCTGCCCGCTATAGTTATTCGTCCTTGTGTGCTCGATGCGCGTACACCGCACATAGTTTTTTCTTCAGTTTTTCGAGTTTTCTTTCTCGATTTATATGGTGAGCATTATTAACCACTTTCTTCGAAAGCATTTTTAGGCTTTTTAGCCTTCAGGAGGCAGAGCGCGAAGTGTTGCTATTGCAAATACCCTCTGCCGACCAACTGCAGTTATCTTACACCTCCAAAAGTGAATCCGGAAATCGCAAAGGTGTTACCACACGCTCTTTCTAAGAGAGATAGCTTCGCCTTATCTTCGCAATCTCAACTCTGCGTAGGAATTTCAGCCATCGGAAAAGGTTTAGGCGACCTGATCGACTGTAAAGACGTTTCCTTAAACAACATAAAAACCGAGCTTTTAGAATCCATGAGCGATTCGTGTCGTATTTTATGCGACTTAGTCAACAAGATATCGCAAAATAGGCGTTACGTCATCAACCCAAGTCTCGGCAAATCGCTCAAAGACCTTGTTGACAGGATTCCGCCTCCGGAATTCCTGTATGGATCAGACCTGACTGAAAACATAAAGAACGCAAAACAATTGGAGCGAACATCGAGGGATCTGAAACCCCCCGCGGCCGCAGTGGCTCACAGAGGACTCTCTCGACCCAGTTAACAAACCAGTGGGGGGGGGGGGGGGAGTGAGGACACCATTGTCTCACAAATCTGGACGCGTTCCTTTAAACGGAAATCGCCCGGTTCGTCCGCAGAGGGAGGCGAACCCAAGAGGGCACCCCTCGAAGTCGACCTTCAAACAGAGGAATCTTCACCGCTAAACAGGGTAAGCGTTGGTTCTCACAAAGCCGGTAGGTTGAAAGGTTTTCTCCCCGAGTGGAAAAAGCTAACCAGCAATAAAACCTTGCTCTCTTGGGTCAAAGGCTACAAATTACCCATAGTTCGCTTACCGCCGCGAAGATTAGAACCACGACAATCCTTCTCTAGGGGGGAAACGAAATTGTTACAAGCTGCTATTTTAGATCTACTAAAGCTGGGAGCCATAAGGACTTGTCGGCCACAACGTGACCATTTTTTATCTAATATTTTCCTAAGGAAAAAGTCAAATGGAAACTACAGTTCATTCTAAACCTCAAAAGTAACTCACTTCAAAATGGGCGACTTTCGTACAGCTTGCAGACTAATTCAACCGGGCGACTTTATGTCCACAATAGATTTAGAAAACGCCTATTTTCTAGTACCCATACACAAATCTTTAATTTTTAAGATTTAAATTCGCGGGTATTTTGTTTGGGTTTACTTGTCTACCATTCGGATTGGCCTCCGCACCATACTGCTTCACGAAGCTAATTAAACCATTAACCGAAAAGATTCGGAAACACGACATACGTTGCGTGGCCTACTTGGACGATTTTTTAGTCTTCGGGAAGATCCTGGAGGAATGCAAGGAAAACACGGATTTCGTGATGCATTCATTAACTTCAGTAGGCTTCGTTTTAAACGTCTCGAAAAGTTCGCTACAACCTAACAGTGTGAAAAATTTTCTCGGGTTTTTATTCAATAGCGAAAACATGACTTTGGGATTAGACGCTAAGAAAATGGGTAATGTGTTCAAAAGAGTTAAGGAAGTCACAATACGGGAGGTCGCCAAATTAATAGGAACACTGGTTTCCGTATGTCCGGCCGTGAAGTACGGTTGGTTGTATACAAAGTCTCTTGAGAGGGATAAGTTTTTGGCGCTGAAAGAAAATAATGGTAACTTCAATTCAATTATGCAATCTCACCTGGTGGGAATCAAACCTGAGACACGGGGCTAATACCATTCGCAAAGACACGTTCTCTCTGGAGATATTCACGGACGCCTCCCTATCGGGTTGGGGCGCCTGTTGTGGCTCCGATCGTATTCACGGTTGGTGGACTCAGACGGAACGAGAAGAACACATCAACTATTTAGAACTCCTCGCAATCTTCCACGGATTAAAGTCTTTTGCTAAGGGTAAAAGTAACAATCACATTCTAATCAGGACAGACAATACCACTGCGTTGTCTTACATAAATCGTATGGGTGGCATTCAGCGCCTGAAACTGTCCATTCTCTCTAGAGACATATGGCAGTGGTGCGAACGCAGAAATTTGTGGATATTCGCCTCATACAGAAGTTCGGGGGATATAACAAACGGGCAGACGAGGAATCTCGTTCTCTCCTAGGAGACACGGAATGGTCGCTGAACGACACTTCTTTTGCACAAATAGTTCACTATTTTGGACAACCCGATATTGACCTCTTCGCAACAAGATCAAACGCGAAATGTAAACGTTACGTGTCGTGGAAGAAGGATCCAGACTCTTTAGCAAGCGACGCATTCACAGTCTCTTGGGCAAACGAGTTCTTTTACGCTTTCCCTCCTTTCTGCCTAATCCTGAGGGTTTTATAGAAAATTTTGCTAGATGAAGCGGAAGGAATAATTGTAATGCCTTTCTGGTCCTCCCAAGCTTGGTTCCCTCTTCTTAACGAAATAAAAATGGCACATTTATTTTTAAAACCGAGCGAGGACTTACTTCTCTCTCCTTACAGAGAACCACACCCGCTACACCAATCGCTTTCACTGATGGTCGCAAGATTATCCGCGAAGCCTTCCGGCGCAAAAACTTACCCGAGTGCGTCCTGGGCACAATCCTCCGGTCAATTTTCAAAGCGACGCTGAAGCAATACGAATCCACATTCCGCTTATGGTGGCAATTTTGTAAGGATGAGAAGATTGACCCATTCGAAGCTGAGCGGGAGCAGGTCTTGTCATTCTTACAAATGACGCTATCCAAGAGAGGCTGCAAATACGGAACCGTCAATTCACATAAGTCGGCGATTTCTCTTATACTTAAGGAAAGTCTGGAAGGAGATTCACTTATGAAGCGTTTCATCAGAGGAGTGTCGTGGATGAATCCATCGACACCAAGATACGATCACACATGGAATCCGCAAACTGTAATAGAACAGAAGCATGGGAAGCGACGACACCCTTTCATTGAAACAAATCATAATGAAGCTAGCCATCCTTTTGGCTCTGACATTATTTAGCCATTTATCATCTCCTTTGTAATAAAAAAATCAATAACATGATTCGGCGTTCACTGGATTTAGAGATTGAACTTTGCTGATGTAGATCTTTTCGCTGTACATTGCCGCATAGTTACTAAAACTAAATAGTGCCATTTGCCAGGTAAGCAGCACAAAATAGTACAAGGTAGTGAAGTCTAGTATTATTGTCTGAGCACCACATAGAAAAGCATTAAAGAAGAAACGTTAATGTGCCCCCGTTATAGCTTTGTGTAAATTCTGTTTATATGTATTTCTGTAATTCTCTTTGGTGTTTTGTAAAACTACTGACAAAATTACATAAATGCAGAGAATTTCAGTGTACATTTCAAATTATCGGAGAAACATAAAGTAGCTTAATACAAAGACAGAATTTCATAACAATTTTGATAAATATATTTAAACCAGTTTTATATAAAAGCAAAAATTCCTTAATGAGGATTTTTGTCATAAAAGAATATTTCTACAGAAAAATGCCTTCAAATTTATTTTAGGAAAAACTTCTATAGACATATTTTCCATTTGCCCCTACGATAAAGATTGACCGCCACTTTTAAAAATGCTTCCCTTCATATGCCATTTCTCAATTTACTTCATAATGTAGGAATCACTTTACAAAAATTGCTTACATAAAATAGATGTTACTAAATCTCTCTCACTTCATTGAAAATTTATCTTGGCAGACAATTTTTTACACGCGTTTTCATTTCATGAACTGTCAGGAATTTTATTATTTATCTAATATTTACGAAGTATTTGGTTTTTGTTCAATAAATTGTATTTTAAGCATTAAAATTTACTTTAACCTTTCATTATGTAGTAAATAATGCATAGACAAGGCATCTTTCATTATTTACGAGGTGAATAAGCTTAGGGCTGAAGTTTCTTGTGATGCCACCAGAACGCAGCCTCACTTTTCTGCGTAGATTTGGCTTAACTGATGACAATCGGGTATACGGATGAAGGGATGGACTACCACCGGGACGCAGCCTCACAACCCGTAACGAAAAAAGACTTAAATTATGGTAGTTCGGATAATAGTTATTTATGCAATGAGTGTATAAATGAGGCGTTTTATTGGTGAGTGAGATGTTTGGTCCACGAGCGCAGCGAGTGGACTAAATTCGAACGAACCAATAATCGCCGATTTATACATGAATTGCATACAACGTTTTTTCGTCGACTGCACTGGGGTAGGTAATTTTAAATTCAACTACAAGAAATTACAAACGAAATTATGAGCGACGATTTTTCACTACCTAAATTACAGCTATTGTCGTTGCTATAGTAATGTGTTGTTTTATGCTGTATTTAGTCGTATCACTCTTTACTTTAAAAATAATTAGACGAAATCTCAAAATATAAGTTTAATACCAAAATCACTTTCACAAATCGAAAAGCAAACAGAACGTAAGGCGATCCGGTCATTACTGTTGTAGCTTTTCCTCCCGCTCCACTACAACCTGCTACCGCTCCCCTTGCTTGTCATCCCGCAACCACGTCACCATATTGCCAACATTCCGCAACCACGTCACCATATTGCCAACATTCCGCAACCACGTCACCATATTGCCAACATGTAGCGTCAGTCCTTGTAATCGCAGTGGAAGATTATGTTGCTTGCTCTGCTGCGGAGACGATTTTAACATTATATCCACTCAAATCAAAAGAAACTTATTGGAACGGTTTCGATCAGTTCGGCAATTGATGGAATACAATGAATTATTTGTAAGGAGATATTTCCGAAAATGTCACGTTGACATTTTACCTTGAAAAGGTATGTGAAATTAGAATGTAATTAATTCTTTTGCAACTGTACTAAAGTACCTACGTGTATTAACAGTGAAAGAAAGATATGGAAATGTTCATCCCTGTGGTCGACGTACTCAATGTTGAAGGTAAAGTAACTGAATACCTTAACAATACCTTATCCGAGGAGCTACACATACATACATCAGGATATGCTTTGCTGAGATCGTTTGGCGACCATACTGGCTGCTGATCTCACTACATTAAAACCGAGATTAAAATGGTTAGGTGGATGGAAGTTCTCAGCTGTTGCCGAAAGTGAATTGTTATATAATTGTCATTTCCCTTTAATAAAATGGTTGTTATGTATAAGTGGTTGCTAACGATTAATGGTTGCTAACGTATAATGGTTGGTTGCTAACCATTAATGGTTGCTAACGATTAATAAGCTTCATCATTGTACTCGTCACTAAGGAGTAATTTATATTGTTATCGAGAGGTCGACGAAAAAGGATATTAACGGTCACAGTCGAAAATCTCCTTTATTATTCTTATGTACCCATTTTATACAATTTTTTATAATTAAATTTACAGCGCTTCTAAAAAAGTTAATTACCCTGACATGGAAGCTTTGTACGGGTTCTTGGGTAGGCACGCTGGTCGGTGCAGTCGTGACTCTTAAGATTCTAAATAAAATTGATAAACACACAATGTCAATATGGACGTTAAGGTCGCCTGAATTAATGACGGGTTATTAATTGTTAGTCAAGTATTATTTTCAAATTCTTGAATTATTTTGTTGGGTTCTTTATGTGTAAGTGTTTGTGTAGTGGTTTGTTTTTTCTTGTAAACTATTATTTCCTAGAATTGTTAAATGTAAGGCAATTTATCGTTTATCGTTATCAATTTTGCTTTGTTAATTTAAGTGACAGTTCGTTTTAATTTCCGGACACTTTTATTACTTTTGTTAAATGGGTGATGTAATTTATTAGCGATAAGGCGTTTTAATGGGCAACTGCGTGTTTTTTATAGAAAAATGTTATTTGCGATAAGAGAATTCCGCGTAAAATTTGGATACATGACTTAAGGAGGGACAAGGAAGATAGGCGGGACTGGCTGTTGTTGCTACGTGTCCGTTCATTGGATGGAGATTTTAGAATTGGAAGAGGGACCTTAAATACTAAAGTTGGTGTAAGAGGGCCTTTGTCAATTTCGGGACCGAGATGCTGTTCGTATATATATATATATATATATATATATATATATATAAAATAAATCTAACTAAACTGACTTTTAGTTTAAGAATGTATGAATTAATCACGTAGGTAATTTAAAATATGGAATCGGTTTGTGTCTTAAGGCAGATCTGATTACTTGAGACGGCTGAAAAATTATAAACCACCCTTCACGGCGACCTACCTAATAATAATTTAAACGGAGTATTACAACTACTATCGTTTTCTAGCGTTTCCATATCCAGGATTAATTCCTTTGTGTAGGTACTCATAAAACTGTGTTTACTCTTCGTGAATGAAAATTCCACGATTTGCAATTGAATTTTCATCATGACCGGAAGGATTTATAAAATTCCAAAATCTTTCCACTGACTTGTTATCAACAATACAGACACATCTGTAGTTTCATCTGCAATGATGGAGACAAATCTACTTTAATTTCTTTAGAAACTTCTACATTATATATACTTCAAGCATGCATTCCAGTAATTCATTTTGTGTCATTTTAGATGTTCCCATAAATTCCAACCAACTGTTGAAATGATCTTTCAAATCTTTACCTAACAAGTACTGACATTTATTAATTCTTCAAATACTCCTTGATTTTCGGATTCATCGCTTTCGTCTTGCCCTCTTAATGCTAATTGTAGTGCGTCAAAATCGAATGCAATTAATTATAATATTTAAAACATGTCTGTTTTGTCAACTTTTTCGTTATAATATGCTGTTATTGTTTGTCTATACGCCGAATTCAGTTGAATTAATATATGTAACTCAGGGTGACATGGTGAATCGGGTGAAATGAGGAATTACCCTATTTCTTTTCTGGGTACATAGATGTTTCTGTAAGTCTGCTTGCCGACAGTTTATTATCATCTGTGCAGCGAGTACATTGCGCAAACCAGCCCTGTTTTAAAAACCGTAAGTAATTTGTACAAAATTGTTTTCAAATATTCCACATACTCAAATATAGCTTACGTTACACAAAAATCTTATTAACTTCGCTATACAATTGAAATTCCCCAGTTTAACAACCCCCACTCAAGAATGATGCTAAATTGATTACTGACGGGTTTCCACAAATAAATTGATTTCGCACGTATAGGGCCAAGTACAAGTGAAATAATTGTATTAACCAACTCTTACCTTGCACCAATTATACGTCGACGCGAAGAAGTGCGCATGAGCTCAGTTCCCGGATCCAAAACCTGCATATAATCAAAAGAAAACCTCCCAGCAGAGCTCTGTATATAATTAATTGACTAATGCCTGAAGGGTCTCGCTCTACTAGTAATATGCTTCTATAATAGGCACGGTACTTAATCGGCCAACCTCTTCAGAAGGAAGTGGTAAACTCCATTCACGCTTTAAACTCCATCATAACTTAATCGAGATGGCAAAGATATTAAATAGGTACTAACGTTAACAAACTACTAGGATGTGATGGCATTTAGCCCAAACGGGGCAAAATAGTTATTAACTAATATGCTGAACAGTTACGGATGTTGTCTCTTGGCTGAAGATCGAATCCTGATAACAAATCTCGTCCATGACCCGGTGACCCAACTCTAGAAAATGCCGGCTCGTTATCAGCAAGTGGAAGATATGTCCAAGGTGTTGGCACCCGCAGGCAACGGTCAATTTAACCCAAGGTTGCACACGTACGTCAACAGAATTGTAGGCAAAACGTCTCCGAAACTTAAGCTGGCCCTTACAGTTGAATTAAATTTGAATTTGAACTAACATTAAAACTAAAAATTGAAACCCTACAAGAAATTAAAGGTAAACCCTCTTCGTTGATGTCATAAAATGTACATACCTCTTAAATAAGGGTACTAATTGTAAATGAAGCAATAAGTTAATGGAAAATTGTCGTATAACATGACAGCTAAACCTAAAGAAAAGGTACACTTCATTCAAGTAAATGAAATGCAAGTGGCCGTACTTACGATAAGACAGAAAAATAACGCAATTATACCCTCTCTACGGAATTATAGGTGAATCCGTTCACTAATTGTTCCAGAATTCCCAATTTAATGAATCCAATTGCCCGAGATTAATAAGATATGGATGATGGCAATTAAAATTCCATGCGTTCTAAGTAACGCCTCAGCTATTGGTTTTTTAATGAAGTATAACCTGCTACGGTTCTCGAAAGAAAGGGGAAAATCAAAGTGGACAATCGATAACCACTGCGCGGTAAAAATTGCGTGGTTAAAATTCCAACAATAAATGGAGCCATCTATTCAAAAGTTACGAGGATCTTTCAGTAAGTAAATATTGGCTGCTTCGTAATGGATAAAACAAGTATGTTCTATTAGGATATTTTACATTAGATTCTTTTCTGTTATTATTTATGTAGTTGTACACACTATTTTATTTTGGATAATAAAAAGATTTCGTGTACTTGTTTATTTCATTGACTTTTAGTAATTGGTTAATTGAATATAAATTTATTCAATGCTATCGTTCAAGATGATAATCTGCAATAAACTCTTACACCTTCACCGAAGCATAGGTTTTTTTAGGACAAATAATATGGATAATTTGTCCTTAAATAGAATAATTAATGACGCCATAGAATTCATGCTCCGTCGTTCATTTAGGCATATCCCAACACACATTGAATGAATAGAGTTAACTCAGAAGGCACGCTGTGACTGTCCGTTTCTCGTTAAAGAGTTCGTTAAGACTTAATCTAGGAAACGGGACCATTATGTACACAATACACACATCAACTACACTTTATTCTCTATGGGTAAAGTAAATAGTTAATGTATAAGAAAACTTTTTTGATCAAAAGACTAACGTTACAGTTTACGTAAGCGTTATTTATGATGTTGACATGGCTGAATCGACTAAAAGCGATTTCACCCAAGACTTACTAATGACTTTTCCGTTATCTCAAGTTGGCATTTCTCTTCTGAACGTTCCTAGTTTTATGCAAATTAGAACTGAAAGTAGTACACATTTGTACAATTTTGAAGTAACTTGTTAATAAACCTACTTTTTATACTTGATACCTCTTATGGCTTGTTTTTCAGTTCCAATTTATAATGGAGTTATACTACGGGAAAAACAACCACTACTTACGCCGATACTATAACAAAACTGTAAGCGTATCGTTTTGTGGGAAAATTATTTAATTTAAAATTTTCTCCACACGTACAAAACGCTAACGCGGGATCGAATGCCGTAAAAATATTTTAAAAAAAGACCGGGAATCAAAGTGGAAAAATTAAATTAATAATATGTAAATGCGAACTCATCGTTAAAGGGGAAAACTTTCGTCAAATATTAAAGCGTATACTTCGCATTCGAGATTGTGGAAACCTGGAGGGCATAAAAGCGGTTTAGCTCTACGTATACCCACCCATAAAGGTTCAAATCAGCAGTGATGATAATGTATAGAACTTCATTTTGCTTCTCGTAAGGTAATTGTTTTCGATTCTTACTAAATAGTGCCTGGTTTGATTGGGGCGATTAATTCTTAATCTAATTAGCAACAGCACGAAAACGTGGTGTAACAGCCAAATGTGTAACATCATTTACCATTTGCAAAAAAATTAAATAGCAGAATGTCTACAAGTTACAACTATTTTAACTATCATTGAATATAAGGTCTCTGAATGATACGCTTTCATTAGGCCTTCCATCTCCTGCTATACTCACAGGCAGCGACGCAGCATATGTAAGTAATAACTGACAACTGATTTTTTTCAATAACTTGCTGTGTCGCTAGCGGCTAGAGGATTAAAAGGGATAGCTCGAATTAATTCAGACACCATGATACTATAAATAAGGAATATGTAATCCCATAGAATCTATAAAACGTTAGCGTTAGCGAGCTTTTTTGTTTTCTATTAAAGTTTTAAACCCGTTCAATGTATGGTTTCGTTGTACAAGTTTATGTGCAACTCGGATACACACAATCAGTGCCTTTAATTTATCTAACCGCATAAAGTCAATGTTGTTCTCTTATCGCCCGAGTAAGCTGTTGGCATCGTTTTGTAGAGATCGATTTGTGCGATAAGGGATTAACTTGGTTAGTCGGAAATATTACAAGTGATATACATACAGTCCGGAAGCGACCAACGAATCCGTTTCGAAAGCTTAATGCATTGTAGAGTGACAAAAAACTAATCATACTAGCAGCCGTGGCGTGTTTAAATTTGGCTCTCATCTGTAAAGTTCACTGAAGGACTTAATCCTTTATAGTTACGTGATGAATTGTTGTGAGAATGTTATTCACACATTCCCTTTTATGCGACACGTTATATGTGCAAATAAAGCGCCTTTTTTAAACGAAAATAGAAATAGAAAATAATTATGCACTTTGGCGACAAATGTAGTGAATGTTTGAAAGAAATCGGTAGCAGCAGAAACAGTAACACATGTTTTACTTATTAAAACAGCTTCTTGATAATTAAGGGAAAAGGGCAGGGGAGCCTCTTCGGATAACATTTAAAAGCCATCTCGAACAAAATTCAAACGATACGCTATTTAATGCAAGAAATATTAAATCATTGGGGAAATTATCCGCTAAATTATTCATAACAGCAGAAATGAGCTTAAGGTTCGTTCACAAGAGAGTCGCACTTACGTTTTGACAACACCGACAGATACGTCACGTATAGACGTTCCATTTTTGTGCGAGTACTCTCGCCCAACACACCGTTCTCGAGATATGAGGAATTATAACCGATCTCATCAAAGCATCGCGGAGAAGGCCTGTAGTTGGCAGAAATCATTTCATTTAGTTGGCAATTTTCACTACAATACCATTGAGAGAGCTACTTTCTGTATTTTTTATCTTTGTTAACGAAACCGCCCCTCGATGGGCGGCATATGTATCAAAAATTTGATGAAAAATGGTCGTCGCCTGTAGAAGTTATGCACGTTTTATTTTCCATAACATCCCGGCACACCTTACAGTCTATTGCAAAAATTTCAGATTTTCTAGGTGGGATGGGATTATTTACTTCACTATTTCAAGGTCCTTCGTTCGCGCCGCGCTGTTGGTACTTCTGATTCGATACAGTGGATTGAGTACCTACACTAGTTCTTATAGAAATTTCTTCCCCTCAAGGACAAATAAGGAAAATAACAGTATACTGCAGCGAATATTCTAGAAATCCCGATTAACATCAAGGCGCCATGAAAGATTAGTCATCGGCGACAAGAAACTAAAGCAGATGTTTAACCTGGTCCTAAGGCTGTGGTATTGAGACCATTCGAGAAGAATGTGCCTGGTGATCAATCTTTCATTACAGGTAGCGCATGTGTTCGGCCTTGCTCTAGTGATTAGGTGGATGTGTATGGCCGGTTCTTAACCTGGTGATGATGCATTGGTTGTATCTGCTGAGCGTGCAGGTTTTCTCTCTGACATTTTCCCGGACTGTGTGTAGTTTAGTGGTTAGCCGCTTCCATTGTTGGTCCCAGTTGTAACATAATTATCATAATGTTAGGAATGTGACCCAACTGACCTATGTCCAGATAGACAGGTATTCAGAAAATAGACAACCCAAATTACATATGTACCTGGTTACACCAGTAAATTAGAAACTGATGTGGGTTTAATATTAGGTGCAATGCAGGTGCTTTCAAATTTTGGTGGAGCGAGGGTAATAGCGATAGGGATTTCGCTATGATGAATATCTGTTTTATACACGGATATTTGTTAAGCATCAACAAATCGGTGTCTGGATCTTGCCAAAACTGCAACACTTGTAATTCTATGTGTGTTCCAGTTGCAACATTTTCTTCCTCCAAAAATTCAAAAAAACTTCTTTCTGGAATTTCTCTAGCCCCCGCAACTTTTATGTCATCGAAACCGTGCAGTTTTTGAACTTTATCAATGATCATTTGTTTTATTGTGTCCTGACTGTGGTCAACACCTTGTTCTCTAAAAGATGCCATCCATCTCAGTTTGAATAAGGGATGTGTTGCACTAGCAATAATTGCTTTATATATTTTATCGGAGTCGTCTCTGAAAAGTTAAAGTAATCTGCAAATCGATAGTCTAGCGATGTAATGCATTCATTTAAGACGGATACCAAATAGTTCCAAGGTTTTTCTTTCATATTTCTCCATTTCGAACGTAACGATACAAGTGTGGGCAGAAGATATCCAAAATAAATATTGTTTTGACCTTGCAGTATGTCCAGAGCTCTTGATAGAGGTTCTAATATGTCACAGTACTCTTTGAGATATTCTAAATCTGTCTCTTTGAGCATTTGAGACGTATTTTTAATATCTAATGCATTATACAATTTTGGTAAATGCATTTTAATCTTCAAAATTTGGGAAATAGAATCAAACATTGAATTCCACCGTGTTCCTCCTGGGTAGCTGAGTACATGTCCTAGGGTTGCCTTTATTATTTCCGCAGATTTAGGCCTCCCTGATTTGGTCCACAGTACATTACATTTTGATATGATGAATGTATGTCGTGACCGCAACTTAACGTTTGTATTGATCACTTTAATTATATCACTTGTTGCTATCAGGCTCAACGTAAATGATCAGGAAGAACGAATCCCTCTGAATCATCATTATTATCCAAAATTGGCTGGCAAGTAAACATGGCGTCTTCAACATCTTCCATACCTTCATGAGAACAGCCAGTTTGATGATGTGGGGGGACCCATGTGACTTTAGAAATGTATAGTTATTCCCAGTATTTTCATTGTGATTGCTCTTTTGACTAGTGTGTGGTCAGTCTCATTTTTTCCTCGGTGGGTGCTCGGCCTTTTTTGAGTAGGATGAATCAAGTTTAACGTTTTTTGAGCAGTTTTGAGAGTCAGATCCAGATTTTTTCTCCGACATAGATATGCGAAGTCATCTATGAACAGTCTTTTTTTCAAGGAAGCCTTCACAATCTTTGCTTGTTTACAGTAATAAATTATTTCATTTCATTTCTTTAACAGTTCGTCGAATATTTTTATTTGCAATATAAGCAATTCGAACTGTGTTTCGAGTTAGTTCCAACGTTGATGCGCTCGTGTTATGTTATACATTGTGTGTGATAAATACTACCTAAAAATTATAAATCAATTCATTTCATATTATTAATTAATTGTAAATAAATATAGGCCAGTCAAATTAGGTAGAAAAATAGCGGAAATAGTTAAAAGCTGAAAATTGGTATAGACGTCCATTAGGACCGAAACTCCTAGCGCCCGAGCCGCTATCTTGGAAAAAAGGTACTCCAAAAAAGATGGTATGCACTTTTTTATTTTCGTTATTTACGTCAGTATTCCACGTTGAATATAGAGCATAATCTTTTTTTCAGATGTAATTTCATTATTTTCAGCGCTCGCGTGCTTACACCTGTACCAAATGCCTACATTTTCGGAGCTCGTCGAGTGCTGCAGGGGAAAAGCTTACCCCTGCCCGTCTACGAATGTGGGTATACAATGTTTGGCAGTTTTGTATAAAAAAGTCGTGCGTTGTACATTAGAAATGAGTAGTTGTGAATTTGCGAGAGATGTTTATTTGCGGCGATAGTTAGTGCTATGAAGGAAAGGGTACTGAATACTGTGCGTAAATCGAGTAAGGCGAGAGGGGACGGAAAAAATGAAATTCTAAAGTTTTTGAAAACTGTGATTGTGCACGTATCGTGTAGAAAAGTCTACACCCACAAAGACAACATCAAAGCTGCATTGAAAAAACTGACGGGCAAGAATACAGGATCTGAAAATAGTAGCCCAGTTAAAACCAAACTACAATCTGCTGCCCCTGTTTTCGATTTTAAAATTAATGGTTTTTACTGTGGAGAACGGATAGATTCAGCTTTTCACGAAAACGAAAGAAAGAAGGACGTCAGTCAACATATTAAAGTGTACTTTTTGAGTCCCTTCCGAGCCCTTGTGGCCTGTGTTCCGCAGAACACACAGAACCCCGCTTGCTACGGAGCGGCGCTTCACTCTAAATAACTAATCAATTTCGGATTTGGATACAAATCAATAAATCAGCAAATTCAAAATTATGGTAGGAATACGTACCTACTTTCCTTTTCAATGTCATGTTTACATACTTTGTTTTTTACTCTGTTGAAAATCGTAAACGATACAAAACGCGGACGAAAAGGAATTAGGAGGGTTAGAATAAAACCATACCCCTTAAAGGCGTGTTAACGAGATTTTTAGAAACAACTTGTAACATGGTTTCACGCTTTATTATAATAGAAGCTAGCGGTTTACATTCGTACTTTTCTACTTGTTTATGACTAAAACATACTAGAACTGTTATATGAATATTACGTTATTCCTATTGTTAATTTGTACTGTAATGATCTGTATCGATAATGTAAGTGATCAAGGGGTTAAACTTGTGTACAATGAGCAGTAAACATTGTCACTGCGCTCTAATGAGTATCATGAGATAATTCTGAACTGTTAACGTAATTGGTGCATCTATTTTCGCTTAATATTAATTATTCATGGGCGCTTCGTTTAGGTGCACCTAGTGCAACAACAGCGATTAAGCTAAAAATATACAGTTAATTAAATTGCCATTTTTAAACCAACCGGCAGCAGAATTTTTAATTTTAAAAATACATAAATAGTCGTTTCGAAAATATCTCTAAGGATAAAAATGCCAAAGACATCCATATAAATGCATACACGTGCTCCCATACTGGACAACAGTTGCTTTCTAGGCACGTTTTCATATTGCAGCAGAACATTTTAGCACGTTTTATATTAAAAGTAATAACAAATACCTAATATGGTGTAAATCGAGGTTATTATAGAAATTGGAAACGGATTTTAGTAAAGATATCCAATTTTTGTATGTGTAATGCTTATAATGACGGTGATGGTAAGGGGTTTGAAAACAAAATTGTACGGGTATCTTTGAATTGGATTTTTGTTGATTTCGTGATATAATGACGCCTGTACGAGGTTGAGGTCATATTAAACACTTTGAACGCGAGCTATCATTTAACATTGATTTCATTTTATTCATTTTTGTAACAAAATAATTATGTACATACCTATATTTGAGTCAATTTCTATCAGTGCAGTGCAAATAAAGCGATACAATGATAAAAACGTCTAACTAAGTTAGTATTATTTAGTTTTTAGCGCATTTCCACAAAAATAAAAAAAAATGCGCTATTGTGGCCACTTTGTCCGTCCGTCCGCTAACTTTGCGACGCTACTAGTTTTTTATCTTAAGAGCTATTGTTCTACTTTTTTCGCTATTTGGTTCGTTATGGTGTCGAGTCTGTACCAAGGAAGGAATTTTTTCTGTACCGCTTACAAAAAAAGTTATTGTAAAAAAAACAAAAAACCGTTTTTACATGTTCCATAATTTTACACTTTTGCCGTTTATTAACGATCCTAGAGATCGTTTATAATTTTGCATTGCTATCTGTCGTCTGCCTGTTGGTCTGTCCGTCTGTTCCTTTGTCTGTCTGTCCATCTATCTGTCCGTGTGAACGATAACTTTGTTTAAAAATGTTCGATCGCTTTTACATCTCCGTTAGTTATGAACTGAATTGCATGAAATTCAATATGGGCATAGATTTAGCCATATAATACGCAATGCCAAAAGTTGGATCGAATCGATTTAAAATTCACAGTGCCCTTTTCGCATCTCGACCATTTATAAACCGAATTGCAAACTTTTTTACTTATAAAAGTATTTGAATGAAATTTGATACATAGGCACTTGAAATAAAGGAAAATTAAACGCCAATTTCAAAATTTGGTTTTGCGCATGCGCAGTGCCAACTTTTTTATTTATGGAAGAATTTAAACGAAATTTGATACATAGGCACTTGGGATAAAGGAAAATCAAACGCAATTTCAAAATTTGGTTTTGCGCATGCGCAGTGCCAACTTTTTTATTTATGGAAGAATTTAAACGAAATTTGATACATAGGCACTTGGGATAAAGGAAAATCAACCGCCAATTTCAAAATTTGGTTTTGCGCATGCGCAGTGCCAACTTTTTTATTTATGGAAGAATTTAAACGAAATTTGATACATAGGCACTTGGGATAAAGGAAAATCAAACGCCAATCTCAAAATTTGGTTTTGCGCATGCGCAGTGCCAACTTTTTTATTTATGGAAGAATTTAAATGAAATGTGATACATAGGCACTTGGAATAAAGGAAAATCTAGCGCTAGTTTCAAAATTTTATTTTGCGAATGCGCAGTACCAACTTTTTTATCTATGGAACTATTTAAGTGAAATTTGATACTTAGGCGCTTGGAACAAAGGAAAATCTAACATTAGTTTTAAAATTTAGGTTTGCGCATGCGCAGTTCCAACTTTCTTATTTAGAAAAGAATTGAAATGAAATTCTTCGCATAAACTGAAATTGAAGTAGCACGTCAACAATGGATTGCCCATGCGCAACGCTATCTTTCATATTTGTGGGCGGATTTTTACGATTTTAACAGAAGTTGCATCTTACAAATGGGAAATGAATGCAAGTGGAAATGCGCTTTATGTAAATCGTTTACGATTACTTTTTAACTTGTTAAGATATTTTGGCCTTTTGATTGGAGACTTTATACTTTCAAGTTTGGCCTCTTTATCTAACATTGCGCAAAAAAATTTTAAATATCGTATTGTATTCTCCCATTACAATAAACTATTCCGACATACTATCAACTTTAATTGATGAATACATTTACTTTAGTAAACAACTATTAAAACCCAAATTTCATTTTTTAAAGCATTGTCCTGATACGATAAAAAAGTTTGGAGGTGCCTCATATTTAGTTAGTGAAATATGAGGCTAAACATAGAATATTAAAATTAAGAGCATCTTCGAATCGTAGGAACATTACTAAAACATTAGGCATTCAATATCAACCGCAATTAAATAAAATGTTTTCAACGTCACTTTTATGCTACACCCGGAACGTTAAGGACACCCGTGGTCGATCAAACTTTTGCTTTTGCTAGTGTAAAGTCATTCGCATTATTGATTCTTTTTGAGTATTAATTACAGTTTTAGTATACGATTAGCTTCCCTTGTCAGACATTGCTATTTCGCAATACTTTTTGTGCAGCGCGATTCACTAATCCTTTTATTTGTTAGTATGTGTGGTTCTCTGTTACAGATTGGCAGAACGCGCTCTTCTGAGCTCACAAGGTTGCAAAGATAAATGTTGTTATTTTCTTCGATTCCCTAATTTAAATGTTTGGTTACGTTGGTTTTCGATTCACTTAACGGTTGTTTCTAGGGAAGCCTGTTTTGATATTAATATTTTCTCCGGATTACTATTACTACTTTTCCCTTTTGCTTTATCTTTGCTTATGTATAAGAACCACCATATTCACCCCGACCCACCTCCACTTTGCCTGAGCTTACCGCGTGCTGATCTCCATGGAATTTTGTTGTTTGCCCAAAGTCGCAGTCTAAAAAGTGAAATTTAGTCCTTGATTAACGATCCCGGGGGTTTGACCAATTGTCCAATAAGTCCAAATTGACACTGACACTGGTGACTAGCTAATAATTATTATTAATAACTCGATATATTGAGAGAATGTTACACTTAAACAAGGTCTTTACAAGTCTCTCCGACGGTATTGTAATTTCACACCAACGAACCATGTGAGAGACTGTAAGGGTTTTTCGGTGGGCACGCGGGTAGCTACAGTCGTGCCCCAGGGTTTCTAAATAAAACTTATTTACACACCAGTTTCCTTTTATTTTTGAACACCGTGTATCTATACCACAGAATATAGAATTATTATTTAGTTGGTATCCCTGGTGTTGTCGATACGGTAGTATTCTGCTATGCCGTTGCCTCGGGTTGCGGTAAAAGGGCAATGGCGGCGATCTCAGGTGTCGAGATGTCGGAGCTGATCGCCTCGGCTCAGCGGTACTCTAATTTGGCGGTAGCTGTAAGTTTATCGATTAGCGGGTTTTTATCCGGGAGTTGGTAAGCTATCGATGAATCGGGGTGCGAATGATTGGTGCCGCCGGGTTCTATTTCAGGTGAATGACACCAGCACTTCCGAATACTCGGCCCGTCAGTGCGGTATGGTACTTATGCTAGAGGTGGTACACAGGATGTGACACGGCCACTACCCCCGTACACCACGCTCGAGGTTGAAGCAGAATCAACGGTCGCAAACTGGAGGAATGCAGGTCGAAGGCCCCACAGTTCCCAGTTCCCGTACTTTGACTCGCCTCGTATCTAAGGGACTGGTGATAGTATGGTAACGAAAAGCAAGATGTGACACGGCCACTACCTCCGCTTAACGTTCACAACCTTACGACTAAATCAAGCAAGCGGGAGCTGGCTACATGCGGGTCACAGGCCCCACAGGTATCGAACTTCCGGGTGTTTGAGGGTTCGTCTTTCAAGGACTGGATGATTTCGAATGAATGGCGAGGTTAAGGGTGCAGGGACAGGTGGGTTAAGGATATAAGCGGAACGGAAACGGTATCGAATGCAAACGGGAAATCGGATGAATGATTATCAGTTTCGGGTCTGGATTCAGGTTTTCGGTCATCAAATGACAGGATAGAAGTGTCTTCTAAACTCAAGGGATCCTCCTTTTATACAGCCATGATTAGGCCTACGACTAGGAAGTGGAAATGACACTTGATTATGTTATCATTAATGATTAGTTAGCGACATCTATTGATGTCAATGTAGTGCATTTGTAAAGGAGCGTTTACACGCTCCCATAAATAAAGGCACGGGTACATTGTTACCTTACANGAATTTAAACGAAATTTGATACATAAGCACTTCGAATAAAGGAAAATCAAACGCCAATTTCAAAATTTGGTTTTGCGCATGCCCAGTGCCAACTTTTTTATTTATGGAAGAATTTAAACGAAATTTGATACATAGGCACTTGGGATAAAGGAAAATCAAACGCCAAATTCAAAATTTGGTTTTGCGCATGCGCAGTGCCAACTTTTTTATTTATGGAAGAATTTAAACGAAATTTGATACATAAGCACTTCGAATAAAGGAAAATCAAACGCCAATTTCAAAATTTGGTTTTGCGCATGCGCAGTGCCAACTTTTTTATTTATGGAAGAATTTAAACGAAATTTGATACATAGGCACTTGGGAATAAAGGAAAATCAAACGCCAATTTCAAAATTTGGTTTTGCGCATGCGCAGTGCCAACTTTTTTATTTATGGAAGAATTTAAATGAAATGTGATACATAGGCACTTGGAATAAAGGAAAATCTAGCGCTAGTTTCAAAATTTTATTTTGCGAATGCGCAGTGCCAACTTTTTTATCTATGGAACTATTTAAGTGAAATTTGATACTTAGGCGCTTGGAACAAAGGAAAATCTAACATTAGTTTTAAAATTTAGGTTTGCGCATGCGCAGTTCCAACTTTCTTATTTAGAAAAGCATTGAAATGAAATTCTTCGCATAAACTGAAATTGAAGTAGCACGTCAACAATGGATTGCCCATGCGCAACGCTATCTTTCATATTTGTGGGCGGATTTTTACGATTTTAACAGAAGTTGCATCTTACAAATGGGAAATGAATGCAAGTGGAAATGCGCTTTATGTAAATCGTTTACGATTACTTTTTAACTTGTTAAGATATTTTGGCCTTTTGATTGGAGACTTTATACTTTCAAGTTTGGCCTCTTTATCTAACATTGCGCAAAAAAATTTTAAATATCGTATTGTATTCTCCCATTACAATAAACTATTCCGACATACTATCAACTTTAATTGATGAATACATTTACTTTAGTAAACAACTATTAAAACCCAAATTTCATTTTTTAAAGCATTGTCCTGATACGATAAAAAAGTTTGGAGGTGCCTCATATTTAGTTAGTGAAATATGAGGCTAAACATAGAATATTAAAATTAAGAGCATCTTCGAATCGTAGGAACATTACTAAAACATTAGGCATTCAATATCAACCGCAATTAAATAAAATGTTTTCAACGTCACTTTTATGCTACACCCGGAACGTTAAGGACACCCGTGGTCGATCAAACTTTTGCTTTTGCTAGTGTAAAGTCATTCGCATTATTGATTCTTTTTGAGTATTAATTACAGTTTTAGTATACGATTAGCTTCCCTTGTCAGACATTGCTATTTCGCAATACTTTTTGTGCAGCGCGATTCACTAATCCTTTTATTTGTTAGTATGTGTGGTTCTCTGTTACAGATTGGCAGAACGCGCTCTTCTGAGCTCACAAGGTTGCAAAGATAAATGTTGTTATTTTCTTCGATTCCCTAATTTAAATGTTTGGTTACGTTGGTTTTCGATTCACTTAACGGTTGTTTCTAGGGAAGCCTGTTTTGATATTAATATTTTCTCCGGATTACTATTACTACTTTTCCCTTTTGCTTTATCTTTGCTTATGTATAAGAACCACCATATTCACCCCGACCCACCTCCACTTTGCCTGAGCTTACCGCGTGCTGATCTCCATGGAATTTTGTTGTTTGCCCAAAGTCGCAGTCTAAAAAGTGAAATTTAGTCCTTGATTAACGATCCCGGGGGTTTGACCAATTGTCCAATAAGTCCAAATTGACACTGACACTGGTGACTAGCTAATAATTATTATTAATAACTCGATATATTGAGAGAATGTTACACTTAAACAAGGTCTTTACAAGTCTCTCCGACGGTATTGTAATTTCACACCAACGAACCATGTGAGACGGCATCTGAATATCAATATAACGCATCTACGAGTATATAAATAATACTTTCCTTGGGCATTCTGTAGAAATAGGTGAAGTGCTACTAACCTAGTGGACCATTTCGTTTCAATTCAGCTTAATATATACTAACCACTACATAATTGCGACGATTTCATGGGAACAAGTCATTTTGTGCTCAACTTTAAATAAATAAACGATGTTTGACCGTAGTTAGGTAATTAGATTTCCTTACAATCTACATCAAAATTATTTACATATTTTTGTTTGGTATTATATGTTTATGTTTAACAAAGGTATATCTGTATTTCCTAATGAGTTGCATGTTCTAATATTGTAAATAGACGAAATAAAATCGAACTTTACAATACAAAAAACCTATTCGGATCAGAAAGACATACAGTAAATGATTCGACATGGTTCTGTGAGATGTTCTCTTAACAAAAGTCATCGATTTTCTATAGACCTCGAACTGGATAAGCATTACAACAACTTCAGAAGTAACATCACGAACAGAAACCCTTGCAGATATATTGTAAATGCCAAATCTTTCTCTGTGTCTCCTTTGTACTCGCTCACATTTATCAAGTGACCCTAGAATAACCGACCGAATAAATTTTGTCCCTCATCGTTTTTAGTTTTGTGTGCTATCGGCGAGCGACTAATTTCTAAAGGTGGCGGTTGAAATGACTAGTGTTAGATTTATGATAAATGTTCAAGGCGAATTTGCGGCTAATGGAGGACGAGTTTTGAAATTGCTTCTCGTGTTTTGTATTGAGTCGCGCAGTGGGATTACTTTTTTGTAACGTACCTAACATATGCGCTAGTAAAGTCGCTATCCACCTGCGCGTTTATTGAGTGTTAGACAGATTGCAGTTATATTTGTAGCAGTGATCTCTTTACTATATATATTGTAGGAGTCTAAGAAAAAAACCTATTCAAATTTGGATAAAATAATGAACGTTGTTGTCAAGAAGAAACATTTGGTTTTACGTGAAAAGATATGCCGCTTTATTAAACATAAAAAATTAAACAGCAAAGATTCAAAAAGTCAATGACTGAATTTTATGTGGTGCCGAATTACATTGTAGAGATCATCCAAGGACAATGAACCCATTTTTACCAAATGTCAACCATTTTTTTGGAGTGACATTTTCTTTCCAAAGTCATTACAAAGCAATGACCCAATTTTTCTAATGTCATCTATTTTTATTTTCAAAGTGATCACAGTTTAATGTCCTCATTTTTGTCTTATATTATTTTGATTTTAAGGTTCAATGACCCCATTTCTGTAATGGTATATTTTATGTTGAAGGTCATCAAAGTGCAACGACCACATTTTTGTGGTATCGTATTTCATTTTTAATGGTATCAAAGTTCAATGACTTCCACTTCTTGCGGTGTCGCATTTCATTTTCAAAGTTATCAAAGTTCAATGACCTCCATTTTTTGCGATATTAATATTCCATTTTGAAGGTCATACAAGTTTAATGACCTCATTTTTTGCCCTATCTTATTTAATGCTTAAGGGCAATGGTCCTATTTTTGTGGTGTCATATTTCATTCGCAAGGTTATCTAAGATCAATGACCACCATTTTTGCGGTATAATTTTATTTTAGTTTCTACAGAATTGCGTAAAATCTGAAGCAGTAGTAAAACAATTGTGACCGCATAATGCTTTTTAGAGATGCCCCTTCGGAAGGTCTTACGTTGTTCTATACTACAGGGTGGAGCGCGGGAGACAGATGGAATTGGTAGAGGCGCCGTGCGTGGCGCATGCGCAACAGGGGTCTGGGAGGGGGTTTATCTGAAAGAGGGGAATGGGAAGTTTATGTTTTGTAGCTAATAAGTCGCAACAATGTTTTGGTCAGTGGAACATCGTACGGGGCCTCAGAACTCCGTCATTACCCCAGAAAACGTTGAAAGAGTTCGAGTCGCCATTCAACAATCTCCAAGGCGGTCAATTCGGAAACAGTCACAAGTCTTTGGCATTTCGAGACGATCTATGCATCGAATAATCAAAGAACACCTGCATATGCATCCCTACAAAATGGTAGTCGTCCAGGAATTGAAACCACGTGATTACGAAGCCAGACAAATCGCGAGTGAAAATATCCTTGCAGCGCTGCCTCGAGACGCTGTTGTGTTCTTCTCTGACGAGGCACATTTCCATCTTAGCGGTTGTGTCAACAAGCAAAACATGCGCTATTGGAGCGAGACAAACCCCAGGGAACTCCATCAGAGGCCTCTTCACTCCGATAGGGTAACCGTATGGTGTGCACTTTCGAAAAATGGGATCATCGGACCTTATTTTTTTGAGGAAAATGACAGAGCCGTTTCCGTCAACTCGGCGCGTTATTTGACTATGATTCAGGAGTTTTTCTTGCATGCATTAGATGAAATGGGTGTGGATGAGGACGTCTGGTTCCAACAAGATGGGGCCACCGCCCACACAGCAAGAAGAGTGATGGAGTTTTTGAGAGGGAGGTTCCTCGGGCGCCTCATCTCCCTGAGAGGCGATTTGGACTGGCCAGCGCGGTCGCCAGATTTGGCCCCTTGCGACTTTTTCGCTACCTCAAATCCAAGGTTTACAATGATCGTCCAAGGACCATAGAAGACCTCAAGAACAACATCAGGGCCAACATCGCTGAAATTCCTGTTGAAATGCTCGGAAGAGTTCACGAAAACTTCAGAAAACGTCTTGATCAGTGTATTCAAAGTGAGGGTGCCCATATGCCAGATACGCTGTTCAAAACCAAATAAATCTAAATTTCCAATGCTTACACATGAGGTAAAAAAAGTTTGAGAATTTTTCATGAATTAGTAATGTTTTTTCATTTTATAATCCATCTGTCTCTCGCGCTCCACCCTGTATTACTCTTGCCAGGAAAGATTGGCTGGAGGTTTTGAAAAACTTCCGGAATAGGATCGTGCCATTGTTGCACGAAAATAAATAGCACATGATATAACATGTGCAGTTTTTAGAAGATAACAAGTATGTAATATGCTGATTACATAGTGAGTACATAAATGTAACACACTAGTAACGATTATATTACATTAGTACAGCAATGTTCCGCAACGAAGAAGGAGCAATCTTGCTGACATTGAGAGGTAATAGTTTGTTACATGCAATCCACGTCTTATATATCTGTTCTTGATACTTCAAACATCATTTATATAAACATAATGTATCTGTGTTTGCTGAGTAGTTGGTGCAGGTAACCTCTCACACGATCATGTAAGAGAGGGTTGTTAATAACCGGACATCGGGAACCACGCCAGCGCTTTCATACGATCGCACAAAGTGTTGCTAAGACCGAGTGTTAGTCATGATGTCTTAAGGATTCGCTTTTCTAGATGTGTTCTGGTTTATATATAATTTTAGGAGGAAGTTGGATAAGTGGTGGGAAACTGCTGATAACTTTTATTCCTGAATCTTGTGTACATACCACCGTAAGTCGGACGTACGGTGGTATTTACACCTCGACAATGCGATCAGACAGCAACACGCTTCGTCTGGTGAATGTAAGCTTTGGGAAAAGTCCCTGCTCTGGGGCGAAACGTCAGTTAGTTAGTAAATGTCTTATTTTTTGGAACCTTTTACGATTATAATTTTTAAAAAAAGACTAAGAATTTCAACGCTAATTATAATTATATCATTATATTACTACAGTTTCGTATCTCACAGATGCAGATGAAATCCACAAAGCACTTAAACAAATTGCAATTTATAGTGCAATGGTTCGACGTTCTTGTTTGATGCAAATACGGAATGAGCCCAATTTAAAAACTCGCTGCTTAAAAGGATTCTCTTAAATGAAATCTAAAATTGTTAGTTTACCTTTAGTTGATTGCGAATATTCTTACCCCATAAATCGTAAAATTAATGTTTGCTCACGGGAGGATACGGTCGTAAACTTTATTAGTGGTCAGGCAAACCTATTCGTCATTACAAGTAGAAGCTTAGTATGTAAACAGTATTCTCGATGTAAGTATCAGATACAATATTAAATCAAGTATTCCATTACTAGGAAATTTACTTAAATAACACGTGTCCCAAATGCATCTATTTCAGACAACCGGAGTGGATTACGTAGGCCCTCTTGTATCAAAGGATAGAAAGGGTCGTGAATTGAAAACATATAAATGCTATTTCTTCGTATTTGTGGATCTTGTATCGAAAGCTATTCATTTAGAACCTTTAGCAGGCGTATACCTAAATAGGTTATCCCAACCATTAGAGAGGTCTTATACTATACTAATAATACAGGGTTACTGGAGAAGCAATAGATGGTTTGTGTAGTTTATTAAACCAACCAATTTAAGATACTGATACTTACTATGCAAAATCAACAAGTTCCGGGGTCGATACCTTTGAAAACGAGATGCACTGTCAATTGTCTCGGGTCGCTAGGTTCTTATAAGAAGACCGAAACTAACCAACGTTCGCTGAAATATCCGCGGAAGTAGCAGTAAAAGCAGAACATGTTTGGCAAAAATTCTTACAATTTCTAACAGCTCCTATAAGCAATATCATGATAAGCACCTAAATGAAGGTTATTAAGCTTTTCCAGAGCAGACAAAATAATTCGGGACACAAAGTTTTCAGGAATGTTATGTCATCAGCTCATTACCATTGTGTACGAATACATATATTACAAATCTATAATTATATATATAATATATATATATATATATAAAAATTTGTGTATCTGTGTCCTCGAATGGTTTAGATCCATAATTGGACCAGATCCGATTATATGATTTTTGTTCAAGCTTTTTTTTTCGATGATGTCACACTCTACTATTTCGCGTACCGAGTGACACATGCGGCAAGCCACTTATCCCCACTTACGTACTGTGCCGATGTGTTTACATTTTTACATTCTGTACCCTGGGATTATCATACATCCGTTAATATCGAGCGTACGAAGCACAAGCACATTGCACGTCCATTACATTTTAACATTCACACTTCAGTGTTGCCATAACATAACACATACATGACAACCCTCCCCTATCAGAATAGTGATATCATTTATAATAATGAATCATAATTACAAGTAGTGCTTAAGATACGTAGATGCCCGTTTCTCTCGTGTTGATTGTCGTAATACTGGCTCTCCATTTTTGATTTCGCCGCCGTGTTCACCCTCAGTTTTTGTAGCTTCTCCGGCTGGATTAGTTGGTGTTGAAGTATCGACTCACTATTGGTGGTCTCATATGATACAGGACCTGTCGCTCTCATCAGTTGAGGTCCATTCCCAAGGATGTAGTTGCGCATTCAGTGGATTTCTTTGATGTGATTGACAAGTAGTAGTAGCTTCTATTTGGGAATCCACAGCTATGTGCCCATGAACTATTCCCGGATGAGTACTACCAACTAGTACTAGCTAGGTGCTGTTCGTACTATTCAAACTTTTTTTGTTCTGCTTGTTGCTTATTGATTGGTCAACATAACCTTCTGCAACTGTCGAGGATTGTCATCCTCCATGCCACTTTAGGGGCAAAAGTTCTGCACAGGCATTCACCAGTAGAGACGTTCTTCTTAAGCAGTGACCGATGAATTCTGTAGAATCTGGTAAATTTAAATACTTTACTACGCCTTGAGCTGGTTGAGCAGTTGATGCCAGTTTATAAATACCTACAACCTTGTTATGGTATTTCCTATTTTGATATTTGACAAAAAACCGGTTACTGTTGATCTTAGGAGGACATAGTGACAAATATTGTAACGAAGCACCCGGAATTTCTCCGTTTAGTTTGCCGTTTACAAGAACCACCCTGTATAGTAACGGTTGGTTTGGGCTTCGTTACGCAAGAAGACCGTGATATGGAGCATTTTCCGCAATGCCATGGAGATACCGTAATTAATTAGTCCGCCTACGACCGCTCCTGTTGGAATTTTGGAATTTTTTTTGTTTTTTAATGGCAACACATAGTTTCCACGGATCGGTAACGGTTTCATCTTTCAATGAGTTAGAATGAAAATGACGGTACAAATTATTGTTACGGATGCAATAATCCGGTACGGTATCGGGTCTGTCGGTTAAGGCATTAAATTTATGTCGGTACCAAGAGCATCCGGGTAATTCAACGGCAAAAATCGGTACGTCGGAAGTTTCGGTAGTGTCGGTCTCGGTATGAGGTAAAGGATCACGGGAAAGAGCATCGGCAACACGGTTGAGGATTCCTTTTCGGTACTGGATCTCGAAGTCATACTGCTGCAGGAAAATACTCCATCTTGCTAGACGGCCGGTCGGACTTTTAATTGAACAGCCCAACCCCAATACCACCAGAAATTTCCCGCCTTCCGCCCCTGTTAATACCGCTTCTAGACCGCCTGCGCCCAGTCATTCTGCAGAGTCCGGTGAGGCTCCAGTTTGCTGGAGGTGTGGTCAAACTGGGCATTGGAGATCTCAGTGTCGCAACCGACCCATACTCTTCTGTTCGCGCTGTGGTAGACGAGGAGTAATGTCCCGAGAATGTGGGTGTCAGACCCAAAGTAATCCACCTAACCGTCCCGTCCGAAATTCCGCTGACACTTCTCCCTCGGCTGCTGCGATCCAAGGTACCGACCCCCGTCCGTTTATTACAGTTCACATTCATGGCCACCCGTTTACTGCTTTGATTGACACCGGATCTGCCATTTCATTCATTCAGTCCTATGATGTATTAAATCCGTTACTAATATCCGCAATCCGTTACGTAACTTTAACGGAGTACTTTAGCCTACTCTTAAACGGAGAAGCAATTTTTTAGTATGACATATCACTACTATAACCGCTTCCGTTTAGTAAAGGAAAAAAGTTTTGTCGTTGGTTTAGTTTTAACAGCTTTAAATGTAGAAAGAGTGATAAGTATTCAATATACGCTATGCTCGACAAAGAAAACAGATCACCCGTATCGTTAAAACGGGCATTCCGTTACGCTGACAAGTAAACTGACATTTGTTTCCGTCTTGTTTTTATAAACGTCGTTATTCTTCAAAACCACGCGATGGATATACATGGGTGCACGCAAAATGTGCAAATAAAACGCTTGCAAAAAACGACAAACGACAATTACGAATATTTGCTGGATTTTCTCAAGGCAAATAAAATACTGATCACGGGGAAGACCAGTCCAAACAAGCCACTAAAGTAAGAGCATTATCGGATTCATTTGCAACAACTATAAGCGCTAAAGGAATCGGACCACGGAAAACTGGAGATCAGTGGCGAAATGTGAAAATGAATTAATCTGTAGGTAATTAAGTTTGAGTGCAGGTCTTGCAAATGTATTTGGATTTTGAATGATTGATTGATCTCAATACAAAATACGCAAACTATTTACTCTGTACCCCAGTTAAACACATAACTTCCACGATTTTCGTTCCGTTCACGACAGTCCGTTATTTTACTCATAACCGGGCAACGTGTACGGATCCGTTAAGATAACCATGCTTACAATCTGATACATCATACGAAATCTTAGCTACTAACGGAAATTGGTTATTTTGGTTCATAACGGCTCCGTTATTTGTAACGGATTTGATACATCATAGGACTGATTAACAAACATATCGCTATCCAGGAAATAGAGACTGAAAATGGACCATTTCCTGCAAAACGGGAAGTAGTTCCAATTTTTTTTGCATGTTATGGTAGAATATCTGGTGGTTAAGAATCCAAATTTTCGACCTCCCACCCCTTGTGCTTCCCCCGTACCACCCTTAAAACCAAAGAAATTTGGTTGGTTTTTTAGTTTTTCAATCATATCTTTTTATAGATTCATTTTACAAAAAAATATTGTAATCAGAAATTGTAGCCTATAAAATTTTACACCACTTTGATATACACTACTTTTTTGTGAAATGTTTATTAAAAACGGTATAGAGCTTCAGAGTTGCTTATATTTTTAAGAATTCTGAAATTTCTATGTAGATGTTTTAACCAAATTTTATACTTTATCTCTATAATTAAGAGTTTTATGAGAAAATATCTTGAACTTATCGTGGTATAAATCCCCCTACGCTGCACCCTTACCAAAGGGGATGCATAATAATTCAACTTTCAATCCTTGCTAGTGGGGATATTTGAATCACTGTGAGATTGTAGGGCTTTCTAATATACGTTTGAAACAAAAAAATTATCTCACTTCAGTTCAGCTTCATTCTTAAAATCCTTCATCCCCCCTCCCCCGCCCCCCCAACCGCGGTAGGAATAGATATTTAAAGAGGAATAGAACACATATGTAATAAGCGTTGTACTCTCTGACTAACTTCACAAGAGCGTTTAAATATCTATTTCTACGCGCGCGGGTGGGGGGGGGGTGAAACTGAACTGAAGTGAGACAATTTTTTAATTTCAAAAGTATATTAGAAAGCGCTACAATCTCACAGTGATTCAAATATCCCCACCAGCAAGGGTTGAAAGTTGAATTATTATGCATCCCCTTTGGTAAGGGTGCAGGGTAGGGGGGTTTATACCACGATAAGTTGATATTTTCTCATAAAACTCTTAATTATAGAGATAAAGTATGAAATTTGGTTAAAACATCTACATAGAAATTTCAGAATTCTTCAAAATATAACCAACTCTCAAGCTCTATATCTTTTTTAATAAACATTTCACAAAAAAGTAGTGTATATCAAAGTTCTGTAGAATTTTATGGTCTACAATTTCTGATAACAATATTTTTTTCTAAAGTGAACCATTAAAAAGACATGATTGAAAAACTAAGAAACCAACCAAATTTCAGAGGTTTTGGGGGCGGTACGAGGGAAGCACAAGGGGTAGGAGGTCGAAAACTTAGATTCTTAACCACCAGAAGACTGTCTATGACATGCAAAAGAAATTGGAACTACTTCTCATTTTGCAAGTTAAAACTCTCTATTCCCTGGACTAATAGTGCTTATATTGCTCCAATCACCATCCTGGAAACCGAAATTTCCCATTTAGTCCATCATGCCCCAGGTCTTGGTTATGAAGTACTCCTTGGAATAGATTTTCTCTCCAGAACCGAACTCCATTTTAACATAAAAACCGGCAATTTATTCTTTGGCAGTCTCCTTGTTCCTTGAGTTAGTCCCGTTTCTCAACACCCTGTTCCGTTATTACCCCGCTAACCGCCGTCGAAGAAACCGAATTACGAGATTTTCTTCAAACCGAATTACCAGCATTCGAAACCCTGAATGGCTGCACCGACTTAATCGAACATGACATCAAACTCCGGGATCCCACACCGATTAAACAACGATACCATCCCCGAATGCAAACCCTCGTTAATGAAGAAGTCGACCGTATGCTAACCGAGAACATCATAGAACCGTCCGAAAGTCCGTGGAGTTCACCGATTGTCATGGTCCGAAGGAAAGATGGCAAGATGCGTTTCTGTATCGACTTCCGTAAAGTCAATGAAGTCACCGTTAAAGACGCCTATCCTCTTCCGTTTATAAATGGGATTTTAGACCGCCTCCGTCAAGCTCGTTACATTTCAAGCATCGACCTAAAACAAGGGTATTGGCAGATACCGCCGACCAAAACTAGTCGACCCATCATCGCTTTCACCATAGCCGGCCGAGGACTTTTCCAGTTCAAAGTCATGCCGTTTGGTTTACACTCCGCCCCAGCCACGTTCCAGCGTCTTTTGGATCGTGTCATTGGGCCCGAAATGGAACCCCGGGCGTTCGCTTATCTGGACGATATAATCGTGCTGGGGAGAACGTTCCACAAGCACTTAGACAACTTAAAGGAAGTTTTCCACCGACTCCGATGGGCTAATCTCAAAATCAATCCTGAAAAATGCCAATTTTCCCGACCGTCTCTGAAATATTTGGGCCACGTCGTGAGTGATGGAGGTCTACAAACCGATCCAGACAAAGTAGCCGCCATCCAGCGAATACCGACTCCGCACAACATCAAAGCCGTCAGAAGATTTCTTGGGGTAGCATCTTGGTACCGCCGTTTTGGCCCGAATTCTTCGAACATCGTATCCCCCACTGACCAAACTCCTCCGAAAACACCAAAGATGGAGTTGGGGCGAAGAACAAGAACAAGCTTTCGAAACCCTAAAGAACCGTCTAACCAACGCACCGATACTGCCCTGATTTCGACCGATCGTTCGTTCTACAAACCGATGCTTCCAACAGTCGACTTGGCGCAGCTCTCGCATAGCAAATCGATGGAGACGACCGAGTGATTGCGTATGCACCTTAACCTTAACATCCGCCGAGACAAATTATTCCGTTACCGAGAAAGAATGCTTAGCCATTGTGTGGGGAATTGAGAAGATGAGAACGTATCCGAAAGGCTATCATTTCACTGTACTATCCGACCATCAGTCGTTACGCTGGCTGCATTCAATTAAAAGCCGAAACCAACCGTTACTATACAGGGTGGTTCTTGTAAACGGCAAACTAAACGGAGAAATTTCGGGTGCTTCGTTACACAAGGTACAATCGCCTCCGCGCACGAACTGGGGCCCCACCCACCCTGGCCGAGATAGTAGCCGAATTTGGATGCTCCCAATATTATCGAGTGCAGCCCGCCAATGCTGTGGATGAGTCCACCTTTGTGCCAGAGGAAGTGCGCGGCATCACCTCGCGAGACACCCCGATCCCCGGCCCAAAGCTACGCGCCCCATCGCGCCAGAGGGGTCGGATGCGCGTCGGGGACTACTCAGTGGAAGGGCTCGATTATGACAACCACTTGATCGCCTCCCGCGCCCCCGTTGCGATAGGGCCCGCGAACTTCATCCGATATGTTTGGATGAGAATTGACGCCGGCGACGAGCTCGCCGAAATAAACATTGCTGGCATGGTAGTTCACTCACGCTTAGCATTTGGTGCCGCCGGAGGCGGCCTGGAAGCGCCAACCTCAGGTGGCACCCCTACATGCAGTCGATGATTATATTTTCATCTTCGGGAAGTCGTGGGAGTGCGTTAAACTCCCCCTTGCCGAAATTGAAAAATTCTATAACGGCAGAGTTTTGTCCGAAAAGGCAATCAGTAGTGCCCTCCAGCCCCGACTGCAAACTCAGGCGACTGCGGCCTTGAGAAATATCTCGGGAGCAGTCACCCAAAGCACTGGCGGGTACGAAAACATGGGCCTATACGCGAAACTCCTGCGGTACGCGTTATTACAGGAGGTTAATGAAGCACTCGGGGCCGTCACTGTCCAGGAACCTTTCCCGGCGGGTAACGACCCCCCCTTCCTCAACCTCGACGACCCTAACCTTGAGTACCTCATAACGCCCATCGAGCGGGGACATATTGTGATGTTGCACAGGGACGATTATGACGATAGCGACATACAGGTGCTTATGTGGCTGGCGAAGGCGTACTTACAACTCGAAAGTATGAAGCAGAAAGATACAACTTTAGTTGTACCTTGGACCGTTGTTAGGCCCGTATCGTCCATATTATATATTTGGCCAGGAGTATATTTATATTTGTCATACAGAACCTTAAGGTGAGAAAAGAATTTCTCAACAACTGGCTTGTTAAATCCCATAGCTCTGGCTAGGGACGTTGCTTCAGACGTCCGAATATAGAGGGTGTTCTTCATAGATTTATAAAACCAGTTTTTTCCAGCACATTTATTATTTTTTCAACTGTTTCAACTGATTTTTTTGTTAAATGAAACTGCTACATCATATGCAAATTTTCGCACTTGGATTGGACTTAATAAGTAGTGGCCACTGTGGAGGACAGTACACCTGGCCACTGTTAAAGAAACCACGTGGTTGTTCATTTTTGACCAAAAAATTGTAAACAACTACATTTTAAAAAGTAACATTAGCTAAAAACATGCCCCATATGCAGTAGTTTATTGTAGTAAAATTACTAAATTACTGCGGTATAAAGACTTGCGTAACTTTATAGGTATACATAACCACTGCACTTTCAAGAGCGGCAACCATAACACTGACGAAATGTTTTACCGGTACATTCTTTACTATGAATGTTGCGCTTTGTACCCTGTAGAGGACAGTATTAGCTTTTAAATTTTAAAGAATTTATGAAGAAGTGGCCACTGTTGAAGCCTGGTCACTGTAGGAGGTTCTCCCCTAATAATTAATCACTGCGCATGTCTTTAAAAAACTCACCGCAGCCAGCCAATGAGAAAGTTTAATAAAAAACAAAGAATCAATCTGTCAATTTATCTGGTTGTAACTTCCCTTTGTATCGAAATATAAGACTTGCCTAAATCTAAGAATTAAATTAAATAAGAGGAAAAACAAAATTTAATCGCAAAATTGTATAATTGAAAATCAATATTAAATTAAATAAAACATCACACGCAAATTTAGACCGTCTTTGATATAAATGAAGTTGCTGAATTGAACTCAAAGGAAAAGATCACTGTACTACCGACGCAATTCGAATTTGAAAGTGTCAAGATGGATAGCGAAAATGAAAATAATTTAAGTTGTACGCTGCCAAATATAACAGAAACGACACAACAAGTATGTTTAAATTTATTGCCGGAAAAGTCTAAATATAAATATGAAAATGTATATAAACATTTCATGGATTGGCAACTCTCAAATGCCACCAGCTCTTTTCCCGAAAATGTTCTTCTCGCTTATTTTCATGAACTAGCTATTAAATTTAAATCCTCTTCATTATGGGCCCGTTATTCGATGCTAAAAAGCACATTGAATTTGAATCAAGGGGTTAATATTGAAACTTACCCGAAGTTAGTCGCATTTTTAAAACGCAAGTCGAAGAACTATAATCCGAAGAAGGCAAAAACATTAACATCAGAGCAAATTAAGATATTTCTTAACAAAGCCCCTGACCACAACTATCTTGCCACGAAGGTAAAATAATATGTACAATATGGTATAAATGTTCAAATCCTACATTTCAGGTTGCGTTGATAATGGGTGCATGCCGTGCCAACGAGTTATATTCTTTGACCACCGATAATTTTGAAGAATTAGAGTCGGCAGTGTTGGTGTTTATATTAAACACTAAAAATAAAGTAAATCGAAAATGTACAATAACGGGGCCATTTTACGAAACCTACCGTAAATATGTAAACCTTCGTCCAAATATAATGTCACTACCAACACCTTTTTTTCTAAACTATCAATCTGGCAAATGCACCATACAAAGAAATGGTATAAATAAGTTCGGTGCAATGGACAAGCAAATTGACACTTATTTAAAACTGCCAAACCCCGGCCACTGTTTTCGGCGTTGCGTTCCTCTGCCACACTCCTTATTGATGCCGGAGGAGATATCACGGCACTCAAACGGCATGGTGGGTGGAGCTGAATTGTATATTGACGAATCTTTAGAAAATCGAATTAATACGTCACAGAAGAATTCTGGACGCATAAAACCTCCCGCAGCCACAGCCACCACAAGCAGTCCTCGAGGTACCAGATCAGAAGTAAGTCAAATATGCCATCAATTACGTTTAATCAGTGTTCTAATTTTACAGTCCATTTCAAATGATAAAAAAGATTAATTTGAATCTTTGTGCGACTTTCATATGTTCCAATAAATTTTTCATTCATCATCATTCAACATCATTTAGGACAACTTGGACTCTTAATTGTAATCAAAGACTTTTACTTATTGTGATCAATCGAAGTCCATAGAGCTAATAACTTTTGTTACGTTTATAGCTAACAGTTTTTTTTATTTCTTATTATTCATTTATTTTTTAGTTGTTGTGATCAGTTTCAGATCGGAAGAAATTTCTATTAACATTTTGTTCTTATTCAGATATACAGTTTCTTTTAATTTAATAGTAACGCATGTAAATTTTGAGCGTGCCACTTTACGCATGCGGACAAACAAAATCATCGAAGGGGAAATGGGAAGGAGACAGAATCATAGTGAACGTGCTACGGATATACTCCGATGCAATATTACGCCACCTTTTTTATCTATCGCCGCATCGCTACGCTACTGTTTTGCACGCCACTGCCGTCATCCCTCTACTGCCGCTAAAAGGCAAGTGTGTGCTCAATTTACACAAAATTTATTTTCAATCAAACCGCACAACTTTAAGGAGTTTGAATATTTCACTCGGAAGTAGGTATCGTCATTATCATTTCCTTACGTTATTACGCCCAAGGTTACACCATTTTCTCGACCTAAAAGACTTACTACTTACAAAAGGATCATCAAAGTCTCAAAATAGGAAGTGAGGTTAAGTATTCGTACAACTTCACTCAACGGTACAATTGTTACTTCGTAAGTCGCACATACCTGTTATTTTGTCGTAGTGGTAGTACCCGCAGTATTCAATGTTTAGGCGAGTAGCTATAATTTACATAGCAATAAACCCACAATTTAGACGATCAAATTTTGTGAAATGAGAAACGACAGCTTGACATCTCCGATCTCACTTGTTACAGACAAACTCTTTAAAGATTCAAGCGTCTCGAATATAGCAATAAACATTTAAGAGATACCGCATATACAAAAATTTGATTGAACTTTGCAAGACTGTTCCGCTTGACACCAATAAAGAGTTTGTAACAAAAAAATTAATGGTCTGCGGAGCCCTTTCCAAAAGAACTGAAGAAAGTGAAAGCTGCTAATCGTTCGAGCATGGGAAGTGACGAAAGCTATTATTACAATTTTTTAATGTTGATCGCCGATCAGGAAGAAGCCCACGAGGCCATTGAAAATATCAACGATGAGGATATTATACCAGTGGAAGTAGAATCTCAGGTAGGCAATTTCTTTATTAGCAGGGCATAAAGGTATTACGATATATAAATACAACATAATAGTTATTTATGCATTAAGGCGATATTTATGCCGAGGGCGACAGAGCCCGAGGGCCTCTGGCCCGAGGGATTGTAAGTCGCCCGAGGGTTAAATATTGAGTAATGCCTGAGGTGCATACAACATTTTATTTTTCATCATTCCAAAGAATGCATTTCTAATATACAAATGTCATGATTATTGTTTGCCCAACATTAAAGTGCTCCATACGAATCAAGTTGCATCTTTTTTATGACATAATATAACTCCGTCAATCAATTTGACAGGCCGTTTGAGGGCATAATGAGGTGACAATCCATTACGCCCTCTCAGTATGCCCTTGGGCGTAATAGACTGCTTCATATATCACATATGACAGATATAATTGACATATAATAGGCAAATGAAAAATAAAAATAATTATCTAATTGGGCGAAGTCGTTCTGAAGTGATGCGCGTACATACATTTCGGAGATCCATTTTTATGTATATAAATGTAAGTAAATAAATTAATACTCGTAATATTTGTTATCAACATTCGCGATCGTACCAATTAGTTTTTAAAATAAAATGTCCTTTTGTTTTAAAAGGTCACTATTTTCGTTTTCCCAAAGATCCCACTTTATGCAATAGCTGGATTGACATTTGTGGACAGGACAGAATCAATTTGAAACCAAATAGGTGATATACAGGCTGTTTCAAATTCGGGGAGTTTAAATTTGGCAAAGTTGCGTATTTTAATGCTTAACAAAATGCCGTTTTTAAACAAAAAATTCCGACTACTTTCGGAGATATCTTGAAAGAAACGAAATTTGGCAAAATTGTTTTTATTTTTTACTGAAGTTATTGAAAAAGATATTTCAAAATAAATGACACATTATTATGACCACTTTTTTCCCTCTATAAGATGCTGTGTTTAAATTTGAAATCTGGCGTTTCGTCTCCGGTTAACCATCATCAACTTTGTTTTTTCTTATGTAAACACCGCTATTTTTAAATATTGTTAAAATATCTTCTTTTTTGCCTGACAAACTTTGTTTTGGGTAGTATATGTTCGTAGATTCTTGCGTTTTTACGAATTAATAACGCAATTTCTAATTAAAAAAGTGATATTTACAATTTGCAAAGTTGATGTATCTGATTGAATGTTGTTTGTTTCAGAAAATCTACGCAGACCGATACATGTAGTTGTCACTGCAGCATTGCAATAAGGAATCTGACCAAGAGTTGCATAGATTAACGGAAGATACCAAAGTATTACGAGATGACAATAGAATATGACAATGAATAAATAAATAGTAAAAAAAATATGATGGGATCTAGACGATATTTGTTCAGCAGCGTAAACCCTAAAGCATACCGTTATTTAAGAGATGTGGGGAAATATCCTTTACCATTCTTATGAACATTACGTCGATGGGCATCTAGTCTTAAATCTAAAACCTGGAGTTCAAAAAAATATTGTGTAAGTATATTAAAACATAAGGCGGAGGAACTGTTCAGGTGGTCATGATTCGCAGTCTTTTTGATTTATTGATTTTGACACCTCCTAAACTAAGAAACTTTTTTTATTTAATTACAAAGTCATCAGTTAACTACACCGTTGTAGTACTGTGCTGTGATTTAGGTCCATCCAATCAAGCTTTATGAAGAAACCTTAAAATATGATACCATGACATTGAGCACTCAACCAAGTTCATATGGAATATATATTTTTTTGCAGATGTTTCACATTTGCTAAAATTAAGTAGAAATCATCTATATTTATAAATTCAATGACTTGTAATATACTTGTCAAACGTACATTACAGAATAAGCTTTACTTATGAGTATTCGGGACATGAACCAAAATCGTAATGTAAATGCACCGCGTAGAAAGAAAAGAACTGCTAATTTCAGCACATCTGAAAATCGTGTGCATGTGGATTTGGTTATCGAGTACAAGGACGTCCTGGAGAGCAGTGATGGTGTTACTTGGGCAGAAAAAAAATAATTGCTGGGAGAATATTGCCCAACAATTTAATGCAAAGTCTGGAATTCATAATCGTACAGCTGAAGGTATATTTACTTATTTTCAATAACATAGTTCAATTGGTAATTTCGCAAATTTTTAAAACCCCACCAGTCTACTAGAAATTTGACGCAATATCTTGGGGTTATATTGATAACTGCAGAAAATCTACCCAATAACTTTATCTAGAGCTTATCCTGCCGATAATATTTAAACGAGGTTCGAAATACCCGAAGCGACGCTAACGGTCGGTTTACCTGGAAGATATCTTATACTTGACTTTATCCCCAGATGGAAATACCGGCCCTATAGCTGTTGCCATTTCAACAAGGAATTTTAGTGAATATAAATCTGGGCAAGAGCTGAATAATGAATATATCTTCACCAACCGATTATGTCAAGATGCTAGTGAAAACTTAATCGAGCATGTGTAAAATAAACGACTTCGTTTGACTTTATATACCGCTTGGGAAGCATTCATCTGCTGTATTTGCTTTAGTAAGTAAAAACATTGCTCATGATGACCATGATACAGGATTTGTTAACTTCAAAATGATTTCACCAGCTTTTCATCTGAGATACTAAATGATTTAGAAGTATAACAAAATGTATTAGAACCTGTGGAAGAGGAAGAAAATATAGACACGTTTAAGGATGAATAAGTGTTGATAGCGTTAGGTTATTAGAAGAGTTTCAAATAAACAAAGAAAATTTAGGAATAACAAATGAAATACAGAATGAAGGTTTAAAATTTATTTCTGCTTTATAGGCGTTTAAATATAGATAAACATAAATATGGAGAAAAGGCATTCGAGAATTTTTGAAAGTCCATGGAAAAACTTTTTAAACAACTCCAGTATACGTTCAAATCAGTGAAGAAGCAATTACTGCATATAGTAGTGTTAACTTATTTAAAAATAAGAGACATTAAGTTTACAAAATTTGAGAAAAAAGAAGATAATAAAAAGATTTATTTATTAACCTTTTCGCCGCTAGTGACGCGTTTTCGTGTCTATAGAACGTCATGCGAGTGATGCGTATACGCAGCTGAATTATTAAGGTAAGGATGCGAAAGTGGACTAGTCTACATCGCGTACAGCAACATTGCACAAAATATTTTCCCAGTTTTTAAATTATGCCCAGTGGGGTAACTAGAAGATTTTTTGTACCAGAGGCGAAACATAATAGTATATCAAGGGACTAAAGCGTATGTTTTAATCTGAGGGTGCAGATTGTTGCCCGAAACGTACTTGAGGGCAACAAGCACCCAAGGGATTAGGACGCACCATTGAGATAATAGGAAGGGAGACGCGGTCACGTGGTTAAAAGCGTCCTCGAGTCGGCCATATTGATACCAGACCTACGTCAAAGTTCGTGAAGTGGTACGTGTTGTTCGTTTTCAAGTGAATACTGAATTTTTTATTCTGTTGCCGTGGAAATTGTTCAAATACTGAAGATGGTATCTTGTGCTCACCGTAGATGCAACAGCCGGGATGAAATCGATAAGAACTCTTCTGGAATAACGTTTCATAGGTTAGTATTTAAAAAGTAAACAAAATGCAGGTCCGTATTAGTCAATTGATTTTAGTGCTGCTGAAAACTTTTCTCTTTTCTATTGAAGTATGAATGCTAATTAGTTGTATATTAATATCGTATCATCTTTTCATCCCTTAAGATTTCCTAAAGATCCAGCTCGTCGAGTGGTGTGGACTGAATTCGTAAGGAAACACAGACATGGTTGGGAGCCAACAAAAAGCAGTGTTTTGTGCTCACAACACTTTTTGGAGCACCATATAGACAGAACCTCGCTATCTTATGTGCTTATATGCTGCCCCGTCTGATGATTTGGAGTCATCTGATGAAATTCCTGGTCCGTCCAATAAACTTATTCAGGTAAAAAAGAGATCATAAGTATTTTAGTGAAGTGTCCACACTATCCACTCGGTGGGCTGCTGTACTTTGGGCCGGCGCTGGTGTGGTCAGTGGTCGTACGGTGTCGGGTATCGTCTACTGTAGGGCCGTACATTGTTAACAATAAAATTCAGTCTTGAAGGCAGATAGGCAGTCTATGACATTTTACACTTAATACTATACTTCAAAGTAAGACTAATTTGGACGCAAGTCCAATGCGAGAGAACCTTTTCTAAGTTGAAAATTATAAAACATCGACTGAGAAGCAATATTAAACAAGACAATTTGGAATCTTTAATATTAATGAACGTAGAAAAGCAAATTCTAACTGAAGTTGAAACGGACAAGATCATTGAAGAAATATTTACTTTGGCTCCTAGTATTAAAATGTATTTGAATGGGTAATAATAATTAAATATGTAGATTTGTGAAATAAAAAAAATCTTTCTCTCCTATGCTCACATTATTATCAAGTAAAAACTCCTAAACCCTCCAAAAAAACTACATTTGTAATCGACTTTGGAATAAGTGCAAATGCTTTAAAATACTATTTTAGGGGGTTACTTTGGAGAAAAATTTCGGGTATAACCAACCCCCCCGTTATGTGGCCGGTGCTGTTCGGTTGCCCGGGTCAGTTCAATTTGCCAGTCCGCCACTGTGTACAGCGCATTAAAGAAAAGCAGTCAACCGTCAAAAATTTTGAAAAATCTTGAAAACCTTTGATGCTAGGGATAGGAAAATGTGGTATCAAACGACGTAGATTCTCATGTAGATTTCGAAAATGCAAGACAATATAGGGTGTTCTATTTAAAATAAGAAAGAAAGGTGCTATCCATTTTCGGTACAACCGGAAGTGAAACGAACATGATAATATTTTCCTTCGATAGAGCATAAAAAACTATGTTTGTATGCAAATTTGCAGATTTAAATTATTACCTAATGGGAGTCTGAATACTTTTAGGTAACTGTTTGCGTGAAACAACGTGTATAGTACAAAAATAAATATTGTAACGTTATTTATAAATTCGGGTTCGATTTATATCAATATTTATTAAACCAAACTAAAACACTATAAAATCCGTACAATTTATATCGATTATTTATATCACTCACACTTCGCAATTTATATTTCCGCGCTCGATGTTTACGTACTCGTTCGGTAGTAGACTGCCGCGATGTTCGGTCCGCAACCATTTATACACGCAAGCAATGTAAGTCCCGAACATCCGCGTACATTCTGGAATAGTCCTACAAATCCCACTATCGCGCGCGTAGAAAATTCCAGAGTGCCAAAGGCGACGTCATGTCTGGAGCATTTCCGTTACAATATTATTATGATTATTAAATTATTGATTGAAGTTTCATATAAATGTTAATCCGACTTTGTTTTTCAAAATTTCGTATCGGATGTCTCAACAGCAATGACATGACTGTTTCAACGATTGGTGGTAACGAAAGGATAAATGTATCACCTCATTTAAGGACATCAGTTGTTGAGATGAACATGGCTATTAAACATTTCACTTGCCTGCACGAAATTCTTCTTAATATGCTTCACGCTTCATCCTTTAAGTTAGTCATAAATAATGCAGCGAGAACTGAACTTATTCGCTATTGTTCGAATTTCTCAAATATGAAATGGCTGTAGCATTTCTTATTTACGACCGTAAATGAAGAAACCTCCAATCATATTTTATTGCGATGAGGAGTTGCAATTTACGGAACTTACAAATACGTTGCGGTAGATCATACACAAATTCAATTAAGACTACCCTTTTGACCGTTTCAAATTGTTGGCCAAGATATCACGAGACTGATTCAGTTTCTAACGAGGGTCTCGCATGAAGCATGTAATCAGAGATCTAGTGACGTTTTGTGTCCAGTTCTATCAGTTTAAATGGTAAAAGGGGGATTAATTTGATGTAAAACTGTAAAGTTAATAATGGTTTTGATCATGTTACAAATTGAAACCCAGGCTAAGCGCACGAGGCTGAGGCGATTTTTTTTTCATTTTTAAGTAGTAATTCTTTTCTTCGCGTAGGGGTAATTTAATCATGAATATAAATCAATAAAATACACGCAACATTAGAGGGTGCAATAAAACAGATCCTAGGAGTATAAAAGCGTTTGCTAAATAAACTATGCCCGTAAAACTCTAGAATAACAGCGAACGGTAAAGCACCTACCTATATGATTTATGGTTTCTAGAATAATAAAAGGAAGGAAGCTAAGTATGTTTTTATAACTGATGTCAGTATTATGAGGGAGGAGGTTATTTAAGTTAATGTACGCTACATAATGTAAGTTTAAATTAGTTATACGTGAGAATAGAATAACGGATACATAAGAGCCTCAAAACAAATAAAGTTTGTTGGTATTAAAAACCTAAAAACAGTACTTAGTCGCAGAATTATGAACCACTTATAAAACGAAACATTAATATGGTTAACTGTCAAAATTGTAAACCGGCATAGAAACACATATTGAAAAAAGTTTAATAAAGGACGCTCAATTGCTAGCTGTGAAAACGGTGGAGCGTAGATTGGACAAACATTAAAAGCAAATGTATGAATAAAAATCAATACCTTTCGAGATTAAAAAAGGGAAGTTAATGAGAAGGAAGTGCTCATTCGGAAATTGAAACGAAAAATAAAGATTTCGGTTTACGACCTTCCATGACAGTTATTAAGTTACACCAGACTGAAGCTTTTGGAATTAGTGCACTAATTTTATGATCTAACAGACCTGTGTGCACTTCGTTTTCGTGAAACTTTAACATTAAGTGTACGTTTATTCCAAACGAAAAGTTTAGTGGCAAGATTAAAGACTGTGAATAAAGCGCGTAATGTTTGTTCCTGCCCTACTTAAAGTATGAAATATCTCATTTCCGATTTCAATAATATATGAATTTAAAAGTGAGTATCGTCAAAGAAAGTGTCATCGAAAGAAAGAAAATTGTGTATAGCAAGGAGAAAATTCAATTTTTCGTGTTTGGTTTCCCGGTATTAAATAATATGTTTGCAAATCCTAAGATCAACGTTCATAGTTTAGAGACAGTGGTTCTTGATTTTGATAAGATTCGATGTTGTGAAGGAGGGATGGTTCTTTCGGACACACCGCCAAATTTTAAGCATGCAAAATTTACAATGGATACTCGTCTAAATGTATGGCGGCACATAAATTGTGAGTTATTAGAAAACGTTCAATCAACCCAAGAGAATTTCCGTTGTGTAAAATGTAAATTAATATATGCGGCTGTTCGTTGTTTTAATTATCGGGCAAACGCAAAGAGTAATAAATGCTTTTTAAACAGACAAAAAAATAAGAAACGCAAGGCCCATTTAAGGTTGAAAATGCGATTTTCTCGACTAAATGCAAAATTACTGGCCCTAAAGCAACAGTTCAAAGATACTGATGAAAACGCCGTTTTAAAAAGAGTTGAGGATATGGATAATCTTCACTCTTCCCAAAAACTGCTCATTGCAGAATGTATTCGTCAGTGCAAATATCTCAAACCAACTTCTCATCGGTATACATCAGACTGGCTTTTATTGTGTTTACTATTATACATAAAAAATTCCGCAAGTTACAACTTCTTGCGTTCAAACGAGATATTACCATTACCTGCGGTGTCAACCATTCGGCGATATCTTTCGAGAGTTAACATAAAATGTGGATTAGATGAAAGTTTTTTTTGAAACATTTAAGAGAAGAATGGAAGGAGTAAGTAAATTCGAACGACATGGAATTTTAATTTTCGATGAAATGCAAGTAAGAGAAAGCATACACAGAAAAAAATCATACTTTAACGACAAATTCATCATGTATTTGACCCGTATTTCTTTAAAAGAAGTAAAGACTAATTTAAAATAGTCAAATTAGATTTAAATCAAAAATCATTATTTTGACTCAAAAAAATCGATATAATTAATTTTTCGTCACAAAATATTTGACTTGGATTAACTTTGATTCAAAAATATTATATTTGACTCAAGCAATTTGCTTTGAGGAGTTTCACATAAATATCCATACAATTCGCTTAAACATGTTGTTTAGAAAAGAATTCATTTGTGTAACATAATAAACCAGTACATTAATTTAACTTTTCCTGTATTTAATATAAAAACTTGACGTTTTGAGCCAAGTAACTAAATAAATCACTGGAATGAAATAAATTCATGTCAATCGCATGGGTAATGGGTGCATACATATTTCCCCCTCCAATAAAAACCTGTCGTAAAATTCGACTCGGTTGCTCTTCACACGAAGTTTTGCATTGCGTTGCGAGTTTGCGACACTCCGAAAATTTTATGCAAGTGCGTTTCACTCTGAGCCGATTTAGGACTTTATTTATTTGTTTGCTATAAAGCCGACCATAAGGTCGGTTTTTGCTTTTGTACGGAATTAGGACTTGCCAACTAGCCAGTGCTATATGACGATGGAAGAATTTTTACTGAAGAACGATTTAGTTCATTTGTCGTCTGTTTTCGAGGGTAAGTATAGGACAATAAAGTTAATCACCAATTTTATTTGTGAACACATTGATAATACATATTTAGTGTACCTACACTATAACATCAGCGCCATATTATTTTGTATTATATATGTATGCCTACACAGCATAATATTGCATCATCTCGCCAAGTCAAAGCACGTAAATAGTCCTAAAATCTAAGTATTGGATTTTAAAACATATTTATTTGACTGATATATTTTTTGCCATTTCCAAACTCGGTCGCGTTTAGTCTAAATACATATCAATTGTGTGAACTAAACTTTACATGACACAAATATATTTTGTTCAACTTTAACTTTGAAGAGTTTCAATTAAGTAAATAATTATTTGGGTGAGCTAAACTGCAAATTTTACAAGACTCTTGATTTTTAGGAGCTAATTCCAACCTATTGTGAGATACTAAACTCAATTTTTTCTATTTTGTGCGGAAAAACTAGAATCAAATACTCAATTATATCAAGGTCAAACATGGGGTAATTAAGCGTTTTCTAATTTACAGCAGATTGAGATTGACAAAAAGAACTATCCCGATTGTTTACACAACAATTTATATATACGTTTTGAAATTAGGTATACCAGGGTCCTGCAACAGTGCGTGGTCTTTTCTAGCTCATACTCGGTAACAAAATATCAAAAAACCTTTTGTGCAAATGTATTTTTGAATGTACAAAGTGTCCCATTTTTACGGTGTCAATTCACAACTGAATTTATTAAATGGAACACCCTGTATATTTTTAGCTGATTCGATGTCATTTTTTAACCTCAGCATGGCAACCTATTCGCTGTTTGCTTTCTTGTCAATGTTGCCAAATTATTAATTCTTTTCCGAATAATTCTCTAGAAGCCAGCCCCACTTTGATAAATCAAAAGACTATCGAATAGAGAAATAGTGGTAAGTATATAGTTTCATTTAAAAAAAAATTGTGATGAGAATTTGTAAATTTTACTATTTTTTTGTGAACAACCTGTATCACTAAATCCAACTGTCTCATTACCAAAGTGTTGCCTTTTATTCAGATTAACATTATTGATTAAATCAAGGTCGCTACGATTTATCAAAGTAAGGATTGGGGTGTGGGGAATTATTCAGAAAAAAATTAATACTTTGGCAACATTGACATAAAATCAAAAAGTGGATAGGTTTCCATGCAGAGGTTAAAAAATTACATTGAAACAATTAAAAATATACAAGGTGTTGCATTAAAAAAAATCAGTTCTATTGACACCGTAGAAATTGGACACCCTGTATATTCAAAAATAATTTCTGTAGATGCGCGACAATCTGTGGTTGACATTTGCACAAAAGGTTTTTTTACATTTTTTTGTACCAGGTATGAGCTAGGAAAGACCGACACAATGTTGCAGGATCCTGTATATAGTTTTAAATTAGTTGTACGTTTGTTAATATTTATAGAACAGAAGATAACAGACATTGAAATAATAAAATTACTGACGGACGAAGAGATTGGTCTGCTTGTTCCAAGTATAGGTGATCGAATAAGGTTAAAAAGAGGAATAAAGAGTTTGGATAATGGGCTCGATAATAGGACTAGTTGCTCTCCAATAGAAATCCACAATGTGGACGATGTTACATTTTACATAATACAGGGTGTCCTAAAGGAGAGGTGAGGAGTTGATAAGAATCTGATTGTTTTAATAAAAGTTTTTTCGTACTTTCCGGGACTAAAGTAACAACTTACAACTCCAATTATGACAAGTACTGAAGTGTCACTTTGTCCCGCCGGGATTAAATTTAGACGAAAATCCGGAAGGATGAAATTACTACAAGGCAATTCAATAGGTTGTTCCACATTTTGTATGCGGCACTACATCTTAAACGCATCGTACTGCTGCTCATATAGTTTTTTGGATTTCGGTGGTATCAATTCTTTACCTAATTTGGCTGCTTTTTATCAATATCAAATACACCTTTGTCACCCACCACCAAAATTATGACACTAGCAATGACAGTTTCCAAATTATTTTTGTTACCATAGCATAGGGATTGTCGTACCAACGCAACGTTCCTATGGTAACTTGTTAAGCAGCGATTTTTTGAAAGAACGCGTTCTCTAACTCCATACATATTAAGTGTTTCAGTTTCGGAAGTACGAAAAATATCGTATATACCTTGCGACTGAAGTAGTGGTCTTAATCCCTCAGGTAAATTATGGCCCTCCCTTCGGTCGGGCCATAAACTTTACCTTCGGGATTAAAAGTACTACTTCAGTCCCGCGGTATATAATATACTATTAGATTGAAACGTTTCATTTATAAATGGAAAATCGGAATAATATCGATGCATGCTGGAAATGACTGATACTTTGAATTTTTATGATAATCACCCTCAAGCGCACTGACCATGCAAAAATAAAGAAAACCATGCCCTCAATGCCTTAGGGAATTATTTTTAATAAAATCTCGAGGGAATTTTCCAAATCAATAATATTTCGCCAATGCCAAATTACATTTCGTTTACTTTATTTGTTTTTCTGCGCTTATTATAAGGATTCGCATCTGATACGAACGGAAGAGAAAAATAAAAAATAGAGTCGCAATATTGCCAGATATTCCCTCACAACTCGATTACGTTTTATAAATTACCCTCTTTTAATTCCATCGCCTCTAATAATTTATTTGTTCCATTTATGTTCATTTTTCTTCGGCGCATAAATAAAAATTGGACAAATACCTGTGATATATCAACCTAAAAGCACAATACTTTGACCTACATTATGCGCAAAACCCCTAATCTGCAATATCATTGGGAAGGAACATCAATTTTCGAACCGCTTTTCATAAAGCCGTGAAGCATTATTTTTATCCGATCGATATTAAACCAAAATGTTACCCAAATCGCCCACTTAGTCTCCATATTTGATGAAAATTGTTGTGGTCGGATCGAGGTTACGCGCAAGGGTTTCTACCAAGTGAAAATCAAAGTAAATGTAAACAATAATTGCATTTAAACGTTTACAAACGAGTTCAAAGGTTAGGCGGCCAACAGCATCAAATTGTTAGCTGCGTACCACTTTCTGATACCTACTCTTCTAAAACGACTTTCTCAGATATTATTTGCTTACTCGATTTATCTAAAAGGAGCACGTTTCACTTACCGCCATCGACTTTCCTTTTTATTATTGCATGACGCTTGTTAAAACGCACCATCTCGATTTTTATTTAGCGTGTAATTAGCAACGTGGGAACCAAATCGATCTGGTGAACCAAATCTGTTTCCGGCTACGTACCATAAAAGATAACGTATTGGTTTACGTCTTGCGAGAGTAATTACACGTATAAATCGTCTACGAAGCCGCGCAAGATATATTTTTACAATTTTTAAGGAAATGCGCTCGCTCCAGATTCTTGCTTGGAAGATAACTCGCAACTTGTCAATTTTCAATATTGGAGAGTTTTAAAATCGTTCACTGCAATAGTTTTCTCGTGCTTTAAATATGATTTCTGCCGCTTGGTAAATTACTCGAACTTCCGATTCATTGAGTGGGTATAATGCGGATACAATTGCAGCGATTTCGAGTTCCTCGTTAAAATTTATTTTAGTTTCTTGGATGAGCGTGCCGATCACAGCTCAAACTGTGCATCTATAAGTAAACAATAAAATAATTGTTTGAGATGTTTTAAGAAACGACTTTATTGTGATAAGTGTTTTCGTCTGGGTCGCCGAACCAGATTCGCGTAGCAAATGTAAGCTCATATGGTTTTTTATTAGGTATTGACACCACACCTAATAAAAAATCATATGAGCTTACATTTGCTACGCTGGTTGAGCCAGGAGTGGCGAAATGCAGATTAACTTGAGTGAAGACAAGCTATTCTCATTTCGTTCATATAGGATGTCAATGAGCGAACAGAACAGGACATTGTTGATGAGTTGCAGCGGACAGGATAAGACCTTGGTGTCCGCCTGGAGGAGTTTCGGATAGCACTGACAGTGGCAGTGGTGAGGACGGAGTTCCACTACCTTCAGACGACATTTATTTTTATTTCTATTTTATTTTATTTTGCCTTTCCTTTTGAGTGGGCGGGGTTTCCGCCTAGGCTCCTCTCAACCCCACTATATATTTACAAATATCCATGCCCGAACCCTGATTCGAACCAGGGACCCTTAGCGCCACAGTCCAGCCTTAACTGAACTGCGCCACACGGGCCGACATTGTTTGACCCTTAGCGTGAATTTTCATGATGGCCGACTGTAAGCACCCGTTTTTTATTTGTTTATTAACACTGTAGTTACACAACCGAGTGCATTGTCTATTTCAAGGAGAGTAATCTAAAACGGAGAAATACTTATAACGTCGTGGAATAAATTTCTTATCAACTTATGGACGTGTTGGTATTCGACACGATAGTGGACGGTGCAGAAATCCTATTAGTATAATATACTCGCAATAAATACTTAAAACGTAATTAATGTGGAGGGGATCTTCTAGAAGAAGCGTTAACGTTGCCATTTTGCACTATGATAGAAAATACTCTGTTTAATCCAATATGCAGCAAAATCGTTTAATTGGCTTCCATATGAAGAACTTTTAACTTGACCTTGATTTCACACCTAAATTTCATCATCATCTTGATACGCAACGTTTGAACGGGGAAGAATAGTCTTTCACCGGCAACCAACCTTTGGACTTTGAACGATTAGAAATGAACTTTGAACGGTAAGGAATGGACTTTAAACGACACGCAACCTTTGGACATTACACCAACCTTTTTACTTGGAACGGTTGTAGTATCGTTATTGGGCTGACCTGGAAGTGTCCGCACGCATGGCGCATAACCGATTGTAGTAAACCAGTCAGTTTCAACTTGTGCGATGATTCAGAACATCGAACAGATGTAAATTATTTCTCGGTAAATAAAGTCGTTTATTTAAAGTTATTTCGGCAGGTATTGCCAATACCTCGTAGGGCGTGTAAGTATTTATGCGGACATGGAATGCACAATTACTTTTATTGCTTGTTAGGGTATTAAAAACGATCGGGTACGTACAACAGACGAGAACTTTAATTAGACATTAGAGTATGCCATGTCGTCGACTGCTCTAATACCTCATAAAGTCCAAGCACCCTAAGTTTCACGATCCAGGGAGAAATTACCATACGTTACCTGCCTTCGAAAGCTTATTATGTCTGTACGATATAGGGAGATTGCGATCGATCGACTTAAAAATGTTAACAGTGAAATAAGTGAAAACATAAACGACGGCTTTATTTTTTTCATTAGCGTGGCTGTAACAGTATCACTCGTTGATGTTGTAGCATTATTGGTATAGCGCAATTATTTTGTTCACTTATTCTGTTAACTGTTCACTCGTCAAAGATTCTTCTAGCCCTAGCCTCCCTTACTCCTTGGTCTTTGACAAGCACAACCAGACCCTCTACGAGCGCTTGGATTGTGTTGCCTTGTGGAAATTACTGTTAGCGTCGTAAAAATTTTAGTTACCATGATCAACTTGTTACAAGTGTTTATCTTATCATCAATTCCAAAGAAAGCTTTTTGAACAAGCTGCCATGGGTTCTCCCTCTCATCGGTGATGGTTAACATCTTCATGGGGTCTATTGAATCGGTCGCTCTGGAATCTTTTCATCTATAACCCAAAGTCTGGGATAGGCACGTCGATGACATCCCTGTAGTTTAGCCACACGTAGAGCGTTTTATTCCATGGAACTGGAACATAATATGGAAACTGTCATCACTCATCAGATTGGATGATGTGTCATGTTCGATATTTTATCCTGGCGGAATAGGGTTAAATAACCAGATTTAACCATCTACTCTATAGGGTTGCAGCGTAGTATAGTGACACTAACGGTTTTTATGTACACTTGACATCAGAAGTCTGTGGCCCTGCGTCATTGATTTGTGAATCAATTTCAGACAAGCGATTTCGCACACTTGATAAATGTTACAGCGTATGTCTGAAATTGATTCACAAATCAATGACGCAGGGTCACAGACTTCTGATTTCAAGTGTATTTTATTTTTGGTTGTTATTTTTTTTGTCCTGATGAAGCTCCTTACGAAAGTGGGCGAAACCTTGACTTTTTGTTCATAATTGCCACGGTTCACATAAGCGATGGACGCACGATAGATACAAATCAGCAAATCCTCAAACGTGAACAATGCCTGAGATGAACTCTAGAGAAATAAATAACTGTCTTCTACAACACACTTTACTATCCACAAGACGGACTGCTTTTAAAAAACAAACTCGATTGCGGAAGACTACTAAACAACAAAAGCCAAACAAAAAGCATCCTTTAAGGTCCTATTCGCTTATTTAAAACGTTCTTCCCTTACACCTTCTGCTTCTACTTCTTTACCAAATTAATGCGCCGTCGAACGACAAACTTTTCTTCCACAAAAAATCTGCTTGTCTTGAAACTAATTAGCTTAACGGTACGATCACGCTGAACTTTTACAATAATACAACGCAATTAAATCTTACAATTACAAATTAAAATAAGCAAAGTGAATATTTAAACAAAATCAACATCCAAAAGTCTGATACCAAATAACATCTGTGGTGAATCTGATTAGCGACCACATTTAAACGTAAAGAACAATTGAAATTCACATGATATAGGGTGACCCATCGTTAGTAACGGTGCTGATACCAAAGAAAACGTCCGCATGACGTAGTTCACACAACAATAGATTTCAAAATTTATCAAAATTGGACCGAACCCAGAAAAGGCGTTCCAAATAAATTTGGCCCACCGTGTATAATAATGTTCGACACATTTTCTGGTGCCCGGTTTGTGACTTTTGGAATTGACTGCTTTTCATAACCTTAATGTTTAACACTTCTGTTACGTGCTAAACAAAATCCGTAATGGTAGTAGAGCAGTTCTAGGGTGTCTCACCATAGAACTGAACTTCGCCCCGTTAGATTACGGAACATTAATTTCATTTTTCATTTAATCTTAATTATTTAGTTTATTATCTATTTGAATGTTTTATTTTATATTTATTTCCTTCTGTACTCCAGTAATCTAATAAATGTCACTTATTATTATTATTATTATTATTAATTGCAAATCCTTGTAATGAACGCAACGTGTGAATGATCTTAGGAGTGTTTTCCGATCGCCGCAGAAATTCTTGGTACCCAATACATACATAAATTACCATCCTCCGCACGCACTCGCCCAGTCCAATTTATGACTACCATGTTTAGAAATTTGTAACACCTGTTTAGAACGTCGTTCACGTCCCTAAATCCACTTCCAACACATGTTGCACATTGCGAAACCCACCTATCGATATATTTTGTAAAGGTGTTAATGGCAAAAATAGAAAAAAAAACGTCAACGGCGAAATTGCGACGAGGGGAACGATTTACATATCAATTCTAATGTACTCCGCGGCTTTAATGAGTTTCTATATTGTAAGGGGAACATGAATTGCAAATTCGAATCGGCGAGAGAGATGTTTATTTTCAGCGCGGTTAAAACGAGCGCGCGTACTGAAATTTATATTGAGATCGAAATTTGAAATTGTATATTTCCAACTAAATCGTTATAAGTAGTTCGAAATATGCAGATGAAAGGCCGGCACGTTTCCCTAAAATAACGTCATTTGCGTTGCGTTCATCATATTTCTAAGCAAAATAGTAGTCTATTTCCGTAATACTGATTTGAAATACGGATATGCTTTCATGTAGAATAGTCATAGGATTGTGTTCATTTATTAATTTTCACATTTACCCGCAAAAATCCAACTACCTCCAGCATATTATTCGCCAATCGAGACCATCAAATCCATAGCCTAACTTACCCCGTCTGCAACATCTTCTTCCTCCAATCTTGTGGGGTATTCCACCTGTTCCCTGTTTGTCCATTTCCTGACTTCCCTTATCAATGTCCTTCGGGATTCGCGCTTCTCCTATCTCTCCATTCATGGGCTCATCAGGTCGCCGTGATTCCAACTGGCGGCAATCCGACTGTCACCACGGCGTCGTGACGGTGTATCTTACGGTATGCGCAACATACCCTTAGCGCCAGCAGCCTCGTGGCATGGTCTGGCCGATGCTAGCACTCTCCGCTTGGATGCCATAGCGCCGTCCGGTTGGGCATTATCCGAGTGCCGTATATGCCCTTAAGGCTTTGTTGCACGCGTGACATACTCAATGTAACTCAATTTTTTTGTCGAGCACAAGCATCTTGATAGTGGGCTCCGTGGTGATCGCCTGGCCGAGCACCTCTATCGTGGCGTCCGTACCTCCTGTCCGCCAACCTCTTCAAACCGGCCAATATAACCTCTTTGCACGCGGAATTGAAGCCGTTTTGTACCTTTAAAAGCGCCACCAAGCATACCTCTCTGGTTCTCCTCGTACCACGGTTTGATTCCCGCACTTTCTCTACGATCTGGAGCAGCGCGTCCTCCGTAGACTTTCGTCTCCGGAATCCGTATTGGTACGGTGACAGCGTATCCCCCATTTTTCGGTTATTATCTCTTCAATTACGTCTTCTGCAATTTTGCCCGAGAAGTACAGGGTCTGTAGTTCCCAGTTGCTTTAGGGATCATGGCCATGTTCCTCATGTCTCCAGGGCCTTGTTGATGATCTGAGCCCAAATCCAAGGAAGCGACTGTGCAACTTTCTTGAGGATAACCGCCCGTACATTACCCAGCCCCGGGGTATCGCGGCTTTTCAGAATTTCCTCGTACGTAACGGGAGCTCCTCAGCGATGCTGGGGCTGCCTTTGTGCACGCATGTCTTTGCCTTTATTTTTGAGTGGGTGAGGTTTCAGCTAAAGCTGTTCTACCAACCTAACCCACGATGTATTTACAAATATCCATGCCCGAACCCGGGTTCGAACCAGGGTCCTTTATTACCGCAGTCCAGCTTCAACTGAACTGCCCCAAACGGCCTGCGAATGGTGATCACTCGAGGTCTCCACCTCCTCGACCTTCCACTCGCTCACTACGTCCGCCACGCGTTCGATCGAGTTTAGCGGTCCCCTTTCAAATGTAGAAATCTCCCTATCGTTCAGCAGTACGAGATCCATCCCTTCCTCCCATTCTTGTATTATTGTGCCCCTGCAGTTGAAATCTCTTGAACCCCACGCTGGGGACGCACCGTTAAAGTATCTCGCGACTATAGCCCGTGAAATACCCTATGGTCAAATGACCTGCGAAAGATTGTCAAGCGTGTTAACGAGACCTATTTCGCTCACGTTAGACGACAGGTACACGATGTACAAGACTTTACTCCGCTCACACAAACCCTTCTCTCTGCCCAACTGCACGCACGCGAACCCCGGTTACTCGTGGGAGCAGTTGCTGCCCTCTTGGTGTACCAGTATTCATCGAACCTCTCTTGTTCCGCCCGTGTCAGACATTATCTCTGCACCGGTGGTCTTAGGTGCCTCAATTTTCTTTTGCTTTGCGTTTCCGAGGGTAGGCCCTATGTCCCACTTCGAGACCTGGGGCCAACCCCTCGCATCTTCGACATGTGTCTTCCAGCTTACACTCCCTCGCGTAGTGTCCGGAGTTCCCGCAGTAGAAACGCTGGGCGCTGTGGTCCCCCCCCCCCCCCCCCCCCTTACATTGGACCGAGACATGTCCTGGCTTTCAGCACCTATTGCAGGGCATCTGGTCCCCGTTAATTTTTACCCTGCATGAGGTCAAGCCTAGGCGCAGGTATTTTCAAATGTACGGTTAAACATGCCGTAGTTCAGACGGGAAGTAATCCAAATTTTTCATTAGAAATTGATTTATTTTGACTTTTCACACACAGGTGTCGCTGCATGCTTAACCACGAATCCACAAAATTTTTCCCCAAAACCATTGAATAAAAACACTATAAACGAATCCCCTCTATTCCCTATTACTTAAAGAACGCCTACAAAATAGCTTCCTATTAATGTAGACGGCCATCTTTAATCGTTACTTCGTTTGCTTAATTCCCACCATACGAATAAAAGCTAAGGTACTAAATCATTCTCAAATACGACCAACGTATGCTACCTAACAGTTTCCACGGTGCTAAAATGACCTCACGCAATCGATTAAGAAAAATTAAGAAACAAAAAACGTATGAAAGAGTACCCGTGTTATGCATCTTCACGCACATAACCTTCCACATTCATCTGCAATATGAATTATCTGATGATCACAAGAACATTCTTCAATTTGTTGATGCAAAGATTCAGTAAAATCGGCGTACATGACCGACCACGAAACGAATCTGTAAGGATTTATTGGGTTGTATCCATTATAAGCATGCTTTGTTGAGTAGTTAAAAATCACACATGAGTACTATTTTTTATAGAGGTTTGGGAATCCACTTACAGACGGGGAGGGTCACCTATTAAAACGCTATCCTCTCTCTACTTTAAGTAGGTAACGTCGAGGTCCTGCCGAAGCATTCTTTCCTTTGCTCTCCTAAGTTTTTTCACGGCGATTTGGTAACACCTTCCCCACGGACCAATTCGTCGCACAGCCGTCTCCACGCCTTCACTTTCGTGGCCTCGCCCTCACGTTCTTAAGGTGGCCGTACTCGTCGGCGACGGCTGCCGATATCTCCTTATTCCACCAATAGACAGAGCGTGGCCGGCCCGTCTTCTTCTTGTGCATCACCTCGTTGCAGATGTTTGTTAGGTATATGCCTCCAAACCTCTCCTCCCAATCTTGTTGCGGTAGCGTTTCGTTCAACTTTCCTTCTAGTAGCCTCGCGCTAAGCGTATTGGAGTTCTATCCCCTTGCCTGTACCCGCCTGGATGCTAGTCTCCGGAAGCACTACTCACACGTTATATATCGGTGGTCACTCAAGGTCTCCACCTTCTCGATCTACCCACTCACCCACTAAGTCCACCAGCGCGTTCGACACCTGCCTTGATCTTGTTGAGTACTGGCTCGGCTTTTCCCACCTCCTTCTCTACACGGAGCCGGATGTCGCCGTTCCTCGTCTTTGTTATACTTTCGAGTCGTCACCCCCACATTTCCGTTTGTCTTATTTTTCTCAGTATCTCTACTATGACGTGATTGTCCCCCTGTAATTTCACGAGCAATGCATCCGTCCTCGGGGTTCGTCGTCTTGTCGCCGTAGGTCAAGTTCCCTCACTCTAGCTCCCGCATTTGGGTTTCTTAGTATTTTTTTTCCTCTTTTGTGTTTCTCCATTCCCTCGCCTGACTCTTAGTTAGTGGTGGTCTGCTCTACTAATCTAACTTTCTTCTTCCTAGTTTCGTTAAGCTCGTCGGTCCTTTCTTTCGTGTGTGTGGGAACCTGTGTGGCTGTGTCTCTCGGCTTTAGGTGTCATGCCTGTTGCCTCCGATCCCGTGGATCTCCACATCCTTAACAGCTGTTACCTTCAGGCCACCCATGTACTTGGATCACTTGTTTGCTACCACCAAACGGTGGTTTTCCAGCTTGTAAAATGCGTTCCTGATCTGCTTGATTAATCCTTTCAGAATTTTATTCGTTTTGGTTCACTTTCCCACGAAGGTGACTGCCTTGTTACTACTCATTTGCATCTCCGCTGCTAGTATCGCCTCCTTTGTCTGCATTTTCCGAATAGCTTTCGTTCATCGACGACCTAGGGAAACGGTAACTGAATCTGCTCCACTCCTCTTCTCGCACTTGCGTTTCTGTCTTGATATTTAGAAACCAGTTCGTGTCACTGTCGCTTCCGCTCTTCATTTCGGCTCTGTCTTCCTACACTCAGCTGCCGCCTTCGAAATAGTCTTGGTCTTCTGGGTGGAGTCCTCCCCCTCGCTCAATTCCTCCGAGAAATCTCGCAACGTTAGCATTCGAAGCCCTGCCAGGATTACGCACTATCCCCGAGCACTTCTCTGCTTACAAAAAGTCCATGGAGCCACTATGCCCCTTAATATATCTCCAAGCAAACGTGTTTATCCTAAATACTACCCTTAACTGATTCTATTATATACACTCGTGTCCTATCACTGTTCAGTGCGTAGAGCAAAAACCTACTGGGGGTGGTGTCGCGCGGGGGTGGTTCGTGCACCCCTGAGTGGAGTGTCAAAATACGCGTATGACACTCCCTAACGCGATGCACTTAACCCCGTTTCAATCGGGGTTTATCGCGCGAGAACTGATAGCGCTATCGCTCCCGAACGTTCGCACACAACTCAAACGCTTGTCCTGGCCTCGCAATACCTTTCCGCACCACTGAAATCCACGTGCTTCGGATTCCCATGATCCTTTCGACATCGAGCCTGGAAATGACCAATTTGTTCGCAATTTCAACAACGGATGTGTTTCTTTGTCACCATAGCCTGAGCAGCTTGAATTTCAACCGTTGCTGGGAGATTCCCCATGGGCCAACAGAGATCGATTTAAATTAAAAGCCAAATGCTTTTTAAAAAAAAAAATAACTCACATAGACTAATTGAGTATGTTACAAATTTTAAACAAAAAAAATCTCGGTGTCATGTTCAGGCTATAAATTTGTTTTTCCACTAAATTACAACGGGAACACTTATTTAAATTTAGTTTTTCTCGCACAGGCTCGTATTTTAGAGGACGACGGATAATAATTAATTAAACAGTTAGTTCGGAACGTTTTTAATCGTAAAGCTGAGCAGTGAAAAAGAGAGAAAAACCGAATTAAAAATATAGCTTCCGAGTTTAAGTATCGGGAACATCTGGGTCCCTCTTTAGTTTACTTGTATCCATTAAACTTACGGTTATTGCCTCGAGAGATCTTAAATTTTGGGGCACGAAATAGTAGTGTGGCACTATTTTCGTTTCGCTTTCATTATCGTGTCAGGTTTAAAAAATGCGGGGAGGGACGTTTGGCGAAGTCCGCACTTTGCGTTATTTACGATTAATTCCGATGCGGAATCCTTTTTTGCAGTAACAATTTATATTCGCACAGAAGATATAAATCGAACTCCACGATCCGGCCCTGATCGGGTGCGCCATGTGTCGTGTTATAATTTAGCGCGATGAGTCTCGGGGGTGTTGTACTTCATGGAGGTTGTTGTCGAGAGTACCACTTGACACCGGTCTCAGAGCACCCTATTAGCTTATAAAAAGCACTCGTCTTCCCACCCTAACTGTCCTTATTAAGTTTACCCTATAAATTACTTTAAGAGAGAAAATTAAAACTCCCGGGTATAATTAAGTCACCAATTCATGGAGTGTCCTAATTGACTCGAAATGGATAACATATTCCAAAGCCAATGTTTTATTTTTGTACAACCGAACCGCAAAGTTAAACGAAACTTCTTATGAATACAAATTCGCTCCGCTAGGTTCCGGAAGAGATTAACGAAGACACATATATTCGAAAATAAAAGAACGATAACAGTTGAAGGAAAATCTTGAAAACTTATCTGAAGTTGGGAGTCGAGTAAAGATCACTTCATTTCAGTCCTTTAAGCGGAACTTCGTTACGGGTGCAAAGTGTGCGGTAATTTAAAAGTCTTTTAATTATGCAGGACTGTTTAGGTGAGGGTCGGGCGTTCAAAAATTAACTTTCGATTTATATTAATATTTCGATCGAGCTACTGGGAATTATCCTCATATTTAATTGAGTGGTATAAGAATTGGAAGCTTTTTTTTCGATCTGATTCCGAGTGGAAAGATAAAAGTAAAGCGTTACCATGTGTCCTTTAAGGGAGTGCTGATACATTTGATGTCGTAGGACGTTAAGAGTATGCCTCGGAGTATGCTTTCTTGTGTTCTTGGTCGAATCTATACTGTTTGGTTAATTTATATAGGTTTTTTTCCCTTTTTTCCCCAATTTTTTTTATTGTGGGCGCATTTTTTTGTATTTAATATTTAACGCGTGTAACATGTATTAAGGATTTTTTACCGTCACCTTCCTTTTCTTTTGAAATATGTTAAAATAGACACGTTGTTCCATTTAAAAAGATTTGTAAAATGCAACCCTTAATTGATTTTCTGACTTCACCACTGTAATCTTGAGAAAAACGCCGCCTTAATCCAATATACGAATCGGTCGCTTCATTACGATGCTTCGTTTTGAATTCTAGATGAAGATGTAACGACTTAGTTACTTGTACAATGGTCGAAAACCTCACTTTCATACAGTGAAATTGAACCGCTACGGCACTGGCTAAAATTTCAATATGACAATTAATTTACCCACGGCTAGCTCAGTAATAAAAATTGTTTATATTCCTTACCTTGCGGAAGTTTGGCCCTTATCTCTTCTCAAAGCCTGAAATTCAAAATCTAATACCTTGGTATAAACTCGAATAACTACGCATATGACTTTAGTTGATTACATACAGGGATCCGTTTTTCTTTTAAGTGTACATAGCCCATATGTATACATTTAAGAAAAATTCCCTGTATATTAAGGATAACAAAAGGCGGTCATATTTCACTTTTCTTGATACGTTCCTGGATGTAAAATATTGGTTTGGCTCATAAAAAGAAATAAAAAAACGCCTATTTTATGATCACGACAATAACAGAAATAAACTGCACCAATATAGACAACGAGCGACAAAGTCACTTCCGGTTGACGAATATTGACCAAAGTTTAATCAATTAGTCCCTTGACTACCTATTGCTAAAAACAGAATTGGAAAATTCCAAACCGTTTGTGATTTATCGTGCCCACAGACGGACGGGCGGACAGAAATTCCAAAATCATAAACTCGCTTTTTGTCGCTCGTTAAAAATACTTTTCTAAACATTTGATGTTTACAACATAATGAATTACTGGTACATTTTCTTGTTTAAGAATATACATGCACCCCTGAATACTAAACACAATTTCAATCCAACCAAAGGACAAAGGACACTCAGATTAAATGCAAAATTCTAACCAATGAAACAACATGATCCTAATCCTTTGTTTGGATTTAATTCTTATCAATAAATACAATACAAAATCTATTCATTAAAATATTTCTCATAGGTCGATTCTTTTAAGAATATTAAACGACTACTTTATACAAATCAAAAAATTTAAAATAACTTATGTAGTTGACGTGGGTATTGGATAAGATTCTCTTCTGGTGATCTTTTCTTATACAGGGTGTCCCTAAAAGGTCTGTACAACGCGCTACCATGGGTTCTTGGTATCAAAATAGGACGATTTAACCCAACTTACCTCTATCCAAAAGTGCTTCGGTAACGCGCTATCTACCGCCAAAGATTTAAAAAAAAAATCGTTATTTTTATTTTATCGGAAAATGGTTTTGCCGATTAAAATGAAATTCGGGATGTGAATGTCCAATGTAAAAAGGGTCTTTGTGATAGCATCGTTTTGATTGTAGTTGCTATGTAGGTGGTAAATACTGACCATCCACATCTGAAGAGGTCTAAAACTTTTTAACTACTATTTTGACAGTTCTGAATTTTTAGACACTGATAGACAGTTTACTTGCAAGCATTTTTTGTCTCTTGATGAATATCGCTATCTGTGATGGTTTACGAAAAAAAAAAAATTAGGCATGATGAATGGCATGCACCATACATGCGATTGTTGCTCAAAAACCATAAGTGCAAGCAAGAAGTAGGCTATGACGATTTGGAAACCTGTGAGTATACTGCCTAACGCATTGGCGACCATTTCCACGACAGTATCCAAACACTAATAGCATATCAATTAACTCTGCGTTACTGTATTGAAAGGCCATATTACAATTTTAACAATGAAATTTTAAGTCTTCAAGCAAAACGTAAATTGTTCAAGTTTAAGAAACAACAAACAAACGTTACGCCACTCTAAGGTTTCACAGCCATCTTCTGATTTTTTTTTAGGAACAATCGCATGTATGGTGCATGCCATTCATCATGCCTAAATTTTTTTTTTTTCGTAAACCATCACAGATAGCGATATTCATCAAGACACAAAAAATGCTTGCAAGTAAACTGTCTATCAGTGTCTAAAAATTCAGAACCGTCAAAATAGTAGTTAAAAAGTTTTAGACCTCTTCAGATGTGGATGGTCAGTATTTTACCACCTACATAGCAACTACAATCAAAACGATGATATCACAAAGACCCTTTTTACATTAGACATTCACATCCCGAATGTCATTTTAATCGGCAAAACCATTTTCCGATAAAATAAAAATAACGATTTTTTTTTAAATCTTTGGCGGTAGATAGCGCCTTACCGAGGCACTTTTGGATAGAGGTAAGTTGGGTTAAATCGTCCTATTTTGATACCAAGAACTCCTAGTAGCGCGTTGTACAGACCTTTTAGGGACACCCTGTATATATGGAAACAGACCGCTTTATTAGTACAGTTGACTACGTGATGAATGCAAAACAAAAATATCACTGCGTATTGCGAATTCGAGAAAACCGGTTTCGATTTCGCTAAAGTAATACTCTAGATCGTGATTATGGTAAGGAATAAAATGCCAATCTCTCACTGTGTTGATATTAATTTTTCCCAATTTATTAACTAAGTCTTGTTGCAAGTGAAATACACCGATTAATTGTCTTGCCGTATGCTGTTGTATAAAAAAATTTATTTATCCCACAATGTACAAGACGTTACTCTACTTGCGTTTAACCCGCCGTTACTGTTGGCTATCCGATAAAAAAACTTCTTTGTTTACCACGGCGACTTTCAATATATCAGTATATTTACTTGCGGTTTGGTTTTAAAAGCAAATCACCGACTCAAAAACGTTCCTTCGCGTAAATTTTATTACTCGTAACGAAACGATCGTGCTACGAAAAGTCTTTCTTCGCGTCGGAATTTATTGTAATTAGTAGCAATTTGTCACGAACCCGAATTTATGCGCGCATAAGAAAATAATAAATACAACGTTACCACCTAAAGGTTTACATTCTTTATTGACTAAACAGTAACGTTCCAAAATATGGAGAAATTCATTGCACATCGAAAATAATACTTTATTAATTATTTCTTTGAATGAATTAATTAGTCAGATTAGATCGTAAGTTCGATGTTCTAGCTTAAGTACAGAATCCCAGTGCCCTGTAATTGGAATGCTTGCATTCTGTGTCTGGCCAAATAAATAAATAAATCAATAAATAAATAAATAAATGCTTACAAAAAGCTGTGAAATGCCCTTATAAGACCCTGGAACGCGTTTGGAAGGATTGCCTCTCTTCTATCGATTACGTGCTTTCCAGAAACGAGACCTTTCTGATACTTTTCCAGTCAGTAACTTTTGAAGGGAAATCCTTATTCTCTGCAAATGCTTTATATATCTCTGGGAAGGGCCTAAAAGGCTCTGCTAAGATGTTAATAAACTATTCTAAATTATACAGACCCCTCGGATCATAATTCCTTTACCATAAAGATTTCGACAAAAATGCAGAAGCAAAATTATACACAATTAACGTCACCATTCTAAAATATTTCTGGTCACCATGTACTGTATTCCAGTGGCGTATCAAACTTAATTTTTTTTTAAATAGAATACCTCAGATTTGGTTGAAGAGTACTCATCTTTTATGTGACATATCTCCTTAACTTTAACGATTTTGCGGTTATAACCTTTTTTCCTCCAAATTTAGCCGTTTCTTGAATTTTTTTTCAGAGAAACTAAATCGCGCAGGCGGTTACGTTTTGTAAAACCTCTTCCACGTTCACATATTTCAAAAAGAAAATTTCTAATTGGCCAAATGCAGGGCCAAATGTCATATTTTTTAAAATTTCAGATGGAACTCCCCTAAATAAATTATAGCTATGGCTAGTCGATTCTAAAGTTCCGCTGAAAAAAGAGCCTCTGTGCTTCAGTTTAAAATTGAACCGCTTTTCTAAAAAAAATTATAAAAACAGAATTTTGAGGGTTCTTACGTTCTTAGATAAAGCTGTAACAATAATCGACTTTTTTCGTCGGGGAAATCCCCACGGCCACCATCTTGAAAGATGTTGAAATCTGAAGCGCAATATCCGAAGCCATTCAGATAGAATTGCCGAAATTATATATCTAAACGTATTTACGTGAGTGGGGATTGTTGATATCTTCCCGAGGTCAAAATTTTTGATGGGATTCTTTATTAGGTGAAACACGTTTTTTTTATGTTATATCATAAATTTTATTTTAATTACCTATATTTGTTTTACCTATATCGCAACCCGAAACCCACAGGATCCTTAAAGAGGACATACGTCTCATGTTTTGAAACTCACTTAAGATGCGGTTTGTTATTTTGGGGGAATTTTTCATTAATATAATATAACTGTAAAAGAGAGCCATTTGTATTTCAGTTGGAGTAGGACCTCCAGACTCGTGCGGTCCCCATTTTATGAAATACCAACTGTATATTATAATTTATTTATTTTCGAAAGCTCAGTTTATGTACACTGTAACCTTTACATGTTTAAATTACGCAAATGGTTATCTGAAATACCGGAGCCGCAAACGTGCGGGTAACCTGCCGTTTAGTTTACCTTGCTGGTTATCTTTGCCATTGTCGTAATGAATTGCTCTACAATTGATTACTTGAATACAGAGGTTGAAGTGGGAAGCTTGAAGAATAGGTTTGAAGTTCAAGGTTAAAGAGCAAAGGTCTTCAAGCCGAAAGTATATACTTAAATTGTAAAGTATGACCTTCAGGTTCAGTAAAACCACGAGTAAAACCGCTTGAAGGGTCTTAAATTTTACGTTTGAAGACTAATAAGGGACCAATAAAGAATTCTCGTGCTCTTAAAGAAGACCCTTCCTGAGTTTTGAAAACTTGAGATTTTTGAAATCCCTTATCGTTTTAAAGACTAACGGCATCTAGAAGGCTATGAGAAACATTTGAAGGTTACTGAAAATTTTGAAAGGCGCTTGCGCTTGAGGACCCTTTAAATGATTCTAGCAGACTGTAACACATTTTACAAAGCTCCAAAGGGCCTTGAACAGTCTTAGAAGCGAATTTTTTAAACACTTTTAGGCCTTTGGATACCCTTGCAAAATTGTGAATACTCTTGGGGAACCTAAATGCTTTAACACTTTAAAAGGCGAAGGCCAAGAAAATCTTGACTAAATGATAACTGTGCCTAAATAACAAGTTAAACAATTGTCAAAGTCGTTACTTATAGATCGATTTCGGTGAGAAAACGTTTTTGTGTGGATACCTTAGGAGGAAATTTTACGTACCTATTTTCGATATCCATCTAATTCATTTTGCTCAAGGAATATTGAAATCGTTATTTATGCAACGGTTTCTGTGTTTTTTTTAAATATTACTTGTACTAAATGCAAAATTTTAACCAATGAAACAACATGATCAAAATCCTTTGTTTGGATTTCATTCTTATCAATAAATACAATACAAAATCTGTTCATTAAAATATTGCTCATAGGTCGATTCCTTTAAGAATATTAAAATTAGTTAAAAAAATTATTATGCAAATTTCTAAAATTAATCGATTAATACTTTATACAAAAAAAATTTAAAATTTGTGGTGCAAAAGTGTGTAATGAATCTGCGTAATTCGGATTGTGGCGACTCCACTACAGATTGGCTTTATCGGTTACAGTGGTACAAAATTTGTAATTTACAGTACAAGTTAGTACCAAACAACAGTATTTTCCAATCGTATTGGTGGGGATTGCAACGATACGCGCCCCTGATTATTTTCATTTAAGCCCTTGAACTGTTTAGATGAGGTGGTATTGAAAAGTAGCCTATTTCAAAATTGGAAAAACAATTCCTTTTAACGATTTACTTTATGATAGTGGCATAGTTTTGATCTGAATGATATAACTTAAATTAGTATGACAAACAACGCCCCTCCATTATTATACCACACCTTACCATAATTATCACTTATGAAATATTTTGAACTAAAAAAAAGAAACTTGTTTACACACATTGACAAGGTCGTTACGTGTAGGAAACCTTGACCGGACGGATACTTCGTCCATTTATTACGTGCAGTACATTGAAAGCGTCGTTAAAATCTTGCAATAGGAAATTAGTATGCGGCACGCTAAAGAAAATTGTAGCCATTAAGGAAATTGTGGTGAAAATGAAAGCCGGTTCGACGACGACACCCAATACCTTCATTACTAAAATTCGATGTCGTAAAAGGCTCTCATCAAAGCAGCTCGATCGTTTTTCGCAAACGCAATTAACGCATTATTTTCTTTTGCAGATCGAGGTACTCGGAGGAACCGCCGAAGAGTTGTTGCGGATTACTGGCATGGAAACCTGGATCGTTAAGATGGTTTATTGCTTTAATTGCGGTCGTGGCGGTTTGCTGCGTTCTCGTCGGTACGGCGTTGGGGGCGATGAGGCCGGCGGGACGAGATCATCTTACTGTCTCGCTACTAATGATAGGTAAACAAAATTCGAAAATTTAATACGTCGACGGCGGCGGCGGCGGTGAACGGAAATGGTGTGTGTTACATCCCGAAGGGGTAGACTTAATTATCGCATTATTAAGCGGGCAGATTGCTTCCGTAGTCATGGAGACAGGCTCGCGAATTTAGATAAATTATCATTCATTGGGGAAATTATTTCCGATACCTGTGTTATATTCATCCCCTCGCCCAATTGTATTCGGCACCCCTTTAACTTTATATATTCAATTTTAATGAATCATTATGAACGGGGATTGTTTTAAAATAATTTGTCGCAGCCGGCATTTTATTGTGCTATTAATTTTCTTAATGGAATTACAACGGTCGAAACACATTTGTTGTGTGCTCGTTACACTGTGTCGCGGCGTTTATTCATTGAACGCGATTAATATCCCCCATTCACCGATTGATTGAAAAAATAAATTTGCGCCAGCTGTGATTTCGCATGAGAGGCGCGCTTCTCAGTATATTAATCGCAATGCAGATGAACGAGGTTCATACTACCTTTGCCAGCGATATTAGATTTGGAGCCAAATATGTTGGAAAGAAATCTGACAATTGGAAACCAAGTGAATTTGTCGTGCACTTTTATAACATTCAGTTTTATAAATACGTCCTCACTCCTCACAGTGAAAGATGCGAATACGGATCCAAAGACATCAAAAGTATCCTACGTTATCACAAGCCAATCACAAGCTTATCATTGCATCTTAAAAAATCCAATGGCTGCAGAATGAGAACACTTTGACAACTCCATCAACCATTAGAGTCCGTAGGATCCAAACTAAAGTGTCTAAAGAAACCTAGGTACCTAAAGAATTCGAAGAATCTCATTAAAGGAATCAGAATCCAAAGGATCTACAGAATCAAATAAAACCAATGTATCTCAAAGTATCTGAAGAATCAAAAGAAATCCAAGGAATCTCGAGGATCTAAAGCTTGCAACCTTTTTTATTGGTTTTTAGAAGTTTTTGGATTGCGAAGATTTTTGTATGATTCTTCTTTGTGCTTTCTTGGATTCATTGAAAAATTTGGATAGGCTCGATATGCTTTATTATTTGATATTTGAATTCTTCCGGTATTTGGAGTTTCTTGGATCCTATAAATTATAATGCACTGTTTCTTGTATCTTTGCGGTGTCCGAAGGCTCCCCTGGATTATGTGATGCATCTGATTGTTTGAATCAATTGAAGTATTAGGATTCTACGAATAACTATTTCTAGAACTGTGTGTTTCTTTATTATAAAATTAATAAGGCAGCAACAACCCCCCAGGCGGTCATAATGACCATGAGTATGTATCTTACTTACTTAGGATTCTTAGCATTCCCAGGATTTGCAATATTGTTAGGATTCCCAGGATATTTAGGATTCCCGGTCTGTTGTAACCATTGTCGTAAAATTCTTACGCTTATTTATATTATCGTTGTTAGCGTGTTAGGATCATTGAATATTTTAGTCTCTTTAGGCTACGGTTTCCTAGAATGACGGCACCGTAATATAGCGACCGTAATAAAGCGGTGGGTGACGTCACGGAAACCGTTGTCATAGATGTGGATAGACATGGTTTCCTAAAGAGTGATGTAGACCACCTTTCATAAAAAAGGGCAAACGATATCTTTATTACGGCCGTCAGAGCGGCGACAAACGTTGCAACGGTTTTTTTTAATATGACGGTGAATGTTAAGCTGTATTGTGTGCGTGAAATGCCCCAAAATATTAGTTCGAGCTCTACATGGACATGTGTATTAATGAGTTCGCTATTTTCTTGAGTTGTTCCATTGTTGGAAGGGGGGATGACTACATTGAGCATTCTCAGCATTCCGCATACTGTCAGCAACTTGTCTTACGATATAGAACTTAGAAAAAAGAAAAAAGTATCATAGGAATCCAGTCACTGCAAGGAATTCCAGGGATATATTGAATTTGAGAAATTTAAAGAATCTAAAGAATCCTAAGAATTCAAAGAACCCAAACAGACAAAGAATTTAATCTATCAATTCATAAGCTTCCAAGGAATACAAATTATTATAAAAATCTTAGAAAGATCAAAGATCAAAAGCTAAATTAAGCCAATACAACTAATTTAATGAAGTTTTGTTAATTTCTTCAAAAAAATCCCAATAAATATAAAACACCTTAAGGTCAAAAAATTTCATATAACCCCAGGAAATAAATCCAAAGACAAATCCGTCGAATATCAACGAATTTGAAGACTCCCCCCCCCATATCCAAGAACATCAACAACGAAATGTAGGGAATCTCGGCAATTCAAAAAATCTACACAAATCCCACGAATTCGGGTAATACAAAGCCTACAAAGAACCCAATCTGCACGAATGATCTAGATCATAGATTCCCATCTTTTCTGAAGCGCAATAAATAGCTACCCCCCCCCCCCCCCCCCCCCCGTAGTATTTTCGGTACACTGACGCACGCAGCTTTTAATATATTGAGATTCTCTGCCTCAATACCTCGAACCGTTTTAGTAGGAGAACTTATTCCATTACTTTTTACCCACCCTGTATAGACGTGCACATGCTATGCTTATTCGAAATGATTTAATTCAAGTAAAGTGCGTTCATAGTTATGCCGTGACCTGACCATCCCCCTGTATGTACATACTCAACGACCTCGACTTATCCCCGAGCACCCCTATCGCCCCCCTGGATTACTCCAGCGTCCACTGGTGGGCGGTACCGCCCTCGCTGGGAACCTTGATCTACATCTTCTAACGTAAAAATGATGATACGTAGCAAAAGAACTCTAAAGAATCCCACTAAATCTAGGAATTTATGGGCTGTTGTGAATTTTGGGAATACTCAGAATCCTGACACCTGGAGATATGTAAGTTTTCAATGTCCCAATAATAACACTCTAAGAGTCTTGTTACCTATGTTACCAGAACAATGCCAAAAGTGGCAACAGAAAGAAATTTCCAAAAATCCAAGAATTCCAAATCTTTGAACATCTAAACAACTTCCTAAGATTCACTGGAACCTTTCAATCCTTATTTGTCCGTATACCAAAAATAGGCTTTGACACGTCAGAAAATATGGGCCTTTGGAATACTTGGTATCCGTTGAATACAACGTATGCAAAGGACCCAAAGAATCTGTAGAATCCTTCGAATACAAAGAATCCGGCAATACAGGGATATCACGGAACCCAAACTAGCCAAAGAATTCGAAGATTTTAACGAATCTAAAGAATAGCATGAATTCATGATTTCCACGGAATCAAAAAATCAAAGAAATCCCAGATTTCACGTAAACCCTAACTTTACAAAGAAACTAAGGAATCAAAAGAATCTAAGGAGCCACGAAACACAAAGTATACAAGGAATCCAATGAATATACAGAAACTAAGGAATCAGGAAGGTCGCTAAAATTGAAAAAATTCGAAGAAGAGTCCGTAGTATAAAGAATAAATTCAAAGATTTTAAGTATCCCAATAATCCAAAGAGTGCAAGGAACCAAAGGAAGCATACGAATTTGAATAACTTAAGGTAAGGAATTCAAAGCATACAAAGAATAGATACAAAGAGCAAAACCTTTTACGGTATTGAGGGGAATCCAAAGTATTTTAATCGTAATGAAAAAAAGAAAAAAAAGAATACGTACTCCTAAAGTCGATGGTTCCCAAAGACCGATAATCCTAAACATCTCACAAGCGTGGGAATCGTAAGGTAGTTGTGACTCTTTGAATCCAATTCAGATATTTCAAAAATCTGCAGAACTTAACAAAATTCTAAAACCCAAAAGGCTCCCGAAGCTTGAATCCAAGAAATCCAAAGTATTGTAAAAATGATTTTTCCAAGGATTCCATAGGGTCAAAGTAATGGTAAAAATCGAAACGACCTGTAAAAATTGAACGGTCCCTAATAATCTAAAGAATTCCAGAAATCCAAGCAATTGGTGACCTCCAAGTAAATATCCACAAAATCCAAAGCATCTAAAAAATGCAAAGAATCTATTCCCATACAGTAGATCCATGGGATACAAATTTTCTAAAGAAACACACAAACAACTATAGACTCATAAGAATCCAGTGACTGCAAGGAATCCCAGGGATATAATGAATTTGAAAAATTCAAAGAATATAAAGCGTGAGGATAATCATAATAAAAATCCTAAGAACGTACCTGTACAATGAACCTACTTACCCTAAGGATTCAAACAACCTTAAAATTTTTGAGTATCATGCTACAACAGTGCAAGAATGCTAAACATCCTACTAAGTCTACGAATGTAATGATCTTAGGATGTTACGAATTCTAGGAAAATTGATACGACACCTTAGCAATGAATCTAAGGAATCCCGTAAATACAAAGAGAAAGAGTCGATAAAATTTGACTCCGGTGATAACTATATGACCAGAGAAATCTATTAATCATGAGTTCAAATTCCATGAAATCCAAGTATTCAAAGTAATCCGATGAATCCCAGGAATGCAAATAATTTAAAGACTGCACACAATACATGCAATTCGTTGGATTTTTTGCTCGGACTCTTGGGATTCTTGATGTTCTTGGAAATCGATGGATGCGTCTTTGGATTGATATATTGGATTATTCCTGGGGTACTATGGAAGTTTCTGATCTTACGATGTTTTGCATTACTTGGGATTCTTTGAAAAATTTAGGATTTTCATTTAAATATCTTCATAAATAAAAAAGTTAGCATTGCACATTCGTTAATCCAAATTTTTGACATTTCGCATTCGCAAAACCAAAAATATGCACGGTATCCCTGGACCAAGACATTTCAAATGAGCCCTATATTGCCCAAATCGGTTCAGTGGTGTAGAAGGAGTACGTGTGACGAACGGACGGACGGACGACAAATTCACTTTGAGGAAAATACGCTAATGAGTCATAAGAACAAGTACTCTTAAAGCCTATGATCCCATAGACCGACAATCCTAAACATCTCACCACGCCTGGGAAGTTCGTTGTGAATGCTGGAAATATGAGTCCCTAAATTTCAAGAATACGATGGAGCCAAATAATCCCAGGAATGCGACAAAAAACGACGAGGCCTTCTGAATCCAATTCAGTTCATACAAAAATCCGCAGAACTCAACAGTTCTAAAACCCAAAAAGCTCCAGAAACTCGAATAGTCCAAGGAAGGAATCCCAAGAAATCCATAGTATTGTAAAAATTATGTTCGTAAAAATTCCTAGATCTCCGAGAATTTAATGGAATCCGAGGAATACGTGGCGTGGCGCTCGAGGAATTTAAGAAACAAGTATTTAAGACAATTCAATGAATCCTTGAAATCATAAAAACTTTTCAGAATTAAAAGAGTTCATATAATCCCCGGAGCCTGAAGAGAATCCAATAAAATCCAATGATATTTAACAAGAATCCGGCTATTGCCAACGAATTGCAAGACTCTCTAAATTTCTAAGGTATCACAAAGAACTTCAAGGGCCCAAAAGTATGCCAGATATACTTAATGATTCTGGTCGATTCAAAGAATCATACAAAAAACCCAATCTTATAATCCAAATCTTCCAACGTATCCAAGTGCTGTAAAAATCCCAAGAATCTAGCGATTCCAACGAATTCGGAATTGTTATAATCTTAAAAGTCGTAAGAATCCCAGGAATGTGAGTATTAAACGTCGAAATCCTAGGTTTATAACTATAAATCCAGATATTCCCAAGGATCGTCAGATTCTTGAGGATCCCAATTTTAACAATTATAGGAGTTTAAGAAATTTACAGCCCCAGAATCTTGAAATTTCTATGAATCCTTTCTAATAGCAGCATTCTAAGGTACTTTAGATTCGTACCGCTTTTAAATGCCTAAATGCAAAAGTCGGAACTAAAACGTGTCACTAAATTCTACTAGTGCATAGTGTTCTCGCTGTCGAAATATTTTTCAGTACGCTGTTTTCGGAGGGCCTAACTTGGAATCCTAAATTCCGAATAGCTCCAAGCAACGAAGAATTCTGACAATCTAACTTTCCAATTGTTTTCCTCCAAGCTTTATAAGTGAAAGTTTTTGTTAGAATTGACCCTGATTAAATTCTATTGTCAGAGCTATGAAGACACCTACCGATTGGCAAAGTTCAATTTAGTTCGGTAAAAAGACTGGGGCCATGTTGGTTTATTTCGTGATATTACAACATGTGAACTGACCATAAAACGGTATTACATCTGCTCTTTTCGCTACACTGTCACAGACATCAAATTAAAATTACTATAGTGATGTTTTGACCTAGTTGTCCGAGCGGACCAACAAAAGGTAATGCGACGCATGAATCTTACCAATGGTGCAAGACCTACTTTTATCCTGGGCTTGTTTTGTAAAGCGAAAAATATAGTTAGCTACATGGGTGCAGTTTTATTTGTGACGCGGAAGTGTCCGCTTTTAATTTATGTGTTTGACTTCGAGCTGGGGTCTAGCCAACCTGCACCGTACATACTCACAAATAAACTACATACCGTTACTTTTAATACTTTACAATATTAATAGGTCGACACCTGTTGTTTTCTGTAACTGCAAGAGTAGGTATATTCCAAGAATGCACGCCTATTGGCGCATATTAAGCAAATTTGTGCCTGTAGAAAAACCATTTCGAAATAAAGAGACTTAACGAAGTATTATTTTTATAGGGGTTGGCATCGTGCTTGTCACAGTGAGTGGGGTAGCGTGGAGATTGACGTCTCATGATTCATCAACGTGCAGGGCCATGTTGGGCTTGGGATCGACGGAATCTGTTGATGTTTGTCCAAGACGCTTTGTACCTCGCCTGCCGCCCTCCTATGGACGACCGCATCATCCGTACGCCGCCATGATCTACCCCGAATTTCAGTACCGGCCTCCGCCACCCAGTTACCAAGCTTCAATGCAGGAATACCGTTTGAGGCTACTACTCTTGGACCGAGGGCATACGCCGCAAATTCAAGCGGGTGTACAGAACGGGCCATCTCCACCACCAACCTACAGGAGCTACGCCGGCAGCTTGCTCAGGTATATTTGAGTGCTCACCACTATCATAACTGAACCCCTCCACTTGCAGGGCGCCGTTATCTAGTAGACGAGACCCATCTCAGTCAGAATACAGCTTTCCACCATCCTACCGATCGCAAACTGGTTCGACTCGGCCCGCCGCCATCGACTTTCAAACCAACGTCATCATTCACAGCCGAGAACACTCGTTAAGCCTATCGGAGTCAAACCAAGGAGGATCGGTCCTCAACGGCGGCACCATTCTGACCAACAACGACGAAGACATCGCGTTGGACAACATTACGGTCGACTCGTTCAAGATGGCGCCCGAAAGTGAAATCAATCCCGTAAAAATGCTATTAAAGAGCGGTAGTGAATTGGACAATAGTAAAGAAGGGAATTTAGTAACAATAGTGCAAACGAGTGATCAAAATCCGATAATCGTAACTGTTAGTGGATGCTCCCAGGCAAATACTGGCAGCAGTGTACAAATAACCGAAATACCAACCGAAATGGAAATACTGGCACATCTATAGATATATCCATAGGTAATTAGGAAATATTTTCGGCGGTGACCTCTCCCAACAAGATTCTCAGAAAGGAAAACGAAAATCTAGTCACGTGGCAATTTTCCGTTGGATGCGAGGTTACAAAAAAGGCTGCTCTTTAAAATATCCCACCGATTGACTACAGCCTTTGTATTAACGACTGACATGAAAAAAAAACACAAAATGATCACTGTAAATACTTTGGGTCAGTATCAATTCTTGTTAAATTAGTTGATTCTGCTGTGATACAACACTGATTAAAGCAACCACCTTGTGTAAAGTATATCTGCAAACCATTCTAGGAGGTGTCTCCACCTATAAATGTGCTATTTTTCATTTTACAAAATATGAAACGTATATTTTCTTACCTGTCCTCGCAATTACTTTTAGAATATTGAACATAAAATTTGTTTTTAACTCTGTTTTACCTATGAAATTTTAATAGTCTTACCGTACTCGAATTGTCATTCCTTGATATAAATGTGTGCGATATTTAGAGATACGCATACTTTGTTGTGTATGACCCTGTATATTTGCGATAATATGTGCCTATATTGTAGATAGTGTCATATTGCATTGTATTATATATTTTAATTGTAATATGAATAAATTTTTTTAACAATTCGCGTCCTTTTTTCGCTGTGTATATAGCTCCATCTATGCGCCGCTATGCACAACTCTCTTCCTCCAGCAATCAATACTGAGACGGATGTAGAATTCCTGTATCTCCACCCTTCTGCGTTCGCTCATAGATAGAGGTTAATGAATGTGGAATCGACCAAGCGTTCAAAACGATACCCTTTTTAGAATTACCTACCCTTATAAGAGCGAAATATTTTTTTTCTATTTTGGTGTCACAATGATGATTTTGTACAACTGTTTTCGGCCGAAAACAGTTGTACAAAGACAGTGATTATAGTCGTTTTTTTTTGGTAACTCATCTCTTAAGTTGGCAGTTACTAGTTAGTACAAGTAGGTACTTCGTTGGGTACTTCCATGTTTAAACTTCAAAATGTCAGTCTTACTACGCTGCCAACCTAAAACTTAACGGCATAAAAAGTGTTCCCAACATAAAACATATTAGTTCTAATGTTCGCTATAGTTTCTGATAATGGTTTTTAAATTAATTAAAGCACCGAAATAGAAAAAATAGTATGAAAAACGCGTGTTACAATCCTTTATTGTAATACTCCTATCTTGCGGACACTCGTGGCTACGCTTCGCGTCGCCACTCGTGCCACAAGATAGTCGTATTACAATAGGTCGCATTGTAACACTTGTCTTTCAATATACTATTTTGTGAATTCCACAAAAAAATAAGGATTGCAGATGTTTTACAACATACAGACAATATTCCAATTAATTTGAAATGCATATTGACATTGATTATATACAGGGGTATATAATTTTACCTTATAAACAATTATCAATATCATTGATTATATACAGGAGTATATAATCAATGATATTGATAATTGTTTATAAGGTAAAATAGATATAGTTTGTAGTTTTAAAGGTTTTTAAGCCAGTGAAGTGGACCCTTTGTCAAAGATTACGCGATTACTAATTGGAATATTAAGGAAATTACATTCTTCCATTATGGATTTTTTTTAAAAAGGAGATTTGGGACTTTTCATTAAGAGGAAGCGTGTATTATAGGCAACTGAACTACCACGATACCCACCGTGCTGTATGTATATAGTTTCTATCACTGAATATTTCGACTGGGTTGTAAAGGCAATTAAAGTAGTTAAGGGTACTATTTCGTAATAATACTCGTACCTCTCGTTGGACCTATATAGAATGCTTTTATTAGACAGTTTATCCCTTATTATTAATGATTTATCCCAATTATTTAAAAACTAAGGTTTGTGCAACTTTTAGAATAAGTATAACCATGGCAAGTGGTGTAATTTCGGCCCCATTAAAAAACTATCATCCAGATTATTATTGATCGTTTTAAACAATATGTAAATAAATGAATAAAATTCGCATAAATTTTGCATCAGGTTAGTTATCGAGGAATACGATTCTTTCGAACCACCAACCGAAATTTTGAGTTCAGTTTTGAGTTTTTTGGAATTTTTGATTGTCAACCGACGCTCTCTCGTCTTTTGTACCCTCTTGACCTTGACGCCCCCTCGGCGTTGACACCCAGGCCAAATGCCTGCTCTGCCATACTTTAGATACGCCACTGTAACCATAGAGTAAGATTGGTACGTGATAACCTACCAATGCGACAACTCGCTATTCGCCAACGAATCATCTTTTTCCTGTCTTACAAATGCAATAGTCAATTTTCATTTGGATTTGGATTGGATGGTTGATTGACTTGGAAATTAGTATTTCTTCGCCAGTAATGTGTCATTTTCCTGACTTACTATGTATGTATGAGTATGTGTCCGAGCCTACTTACACTGTTTCTGAGCTTGAGAATAATTTTCAATGTGGCTTTTTTTACTTTATCTGCAGTTAAAGAAGAGAATTTTGTCTTTGTCTTTGTCAAGTGGAACTACCTTTCCTGATAAATCTTTGTGTTGATTAATCGAGCTCCACGTTTCGTATTGTGCTTGCTTTTGGACCATAATATTGTGGTGAGTATCTCAGACATCGGGGTGCCAGCAGGCGACATGTAAGTCTATACAAGATTAGTAACCGGGGTGACGAAAACCCTGGTTTAGGCGCGGAAACGATTCTACTGAGTAAATTGCAAACAAGATGGGAAGGAGTGATACATGAATGGCAGTTTGTGCCACAAGCAACGAAAAGAATAAAGTAGGTATCAATGAGGCAATATACTGCATGTAGCATTTGAAAGCTATTGACAACGTACACAAAAACAAATATATCTTGGTGGCCATGGACTATTTCAGCAAATGGACATGGATATGCTCCACCAAATTAAAAAGCGGCAACTCTGACAGATGTTCTTGAAAAAGGAATTTTTAGCACTTTTGTAGTACTGGAACACTCTGACCAGGGTCGGGGTCGAAAGTTTGAGTCGGCATTATTCCAAAGTATGTGTCAACTATTGGGAATGGTAAAAGAGAGAATACATGAATAGCGCAATGGGGAAGTACTTGTCAAAAATGGTGTCCAATCACCAGTGTGCATTTATTCCTGACGGGGAACCGTTTTACGATGCAGCAAACTACAGGACAGAGCCGAGTTTCCGTGTGATGGCCGGGAACTCTGGTTGCCGTGTGATTTGAAGTTTGGCACCAGACCCGCCCAAGAAGAAATTGTGGGGCACGAGTACGTAGAAAACCTGCGTCAGGAATTGGACGCAATCCATGATAGATTTCTCCATAATATGCAGTTGACTAGCGATAGAATGAAAGTGCATTGGGGTCTGAAGGCCCAAGCCCAAGGAGATCTGGTTTGGTTATATCGTCTCCAGAGGCTATCCACGAAATTACAAAGAGCTTGGGACGGACCGTATACTTACAATCGTGAAGCGAATAGACAACTTAATAAATCGGATATTGAAACCACCACGAGGAACCCGTGGTACGAGACGCAACAGTTTTAAGAATCAAATCACCAGCCGCCATCGAGGCGCCATTAAGTCGATAATAGCTAATTACCGGCGATAAGGAACGAATGCGGATCCGAGGCATTCTTCCTATAAAATGTGATATGCTGATTTCGCAGATGTTCCGTTTGCTATACGAGTATATCTACGCCGAAGTGATAACTAGTGACATTCGCTCTCGTATTATAAATTTACATGTTATAAATTTGAGTACAAATGACTGATAAAAAATAATTCAATGTTATAAATCAATCTATGGAGTCAATTGTACATGGATAAATCACTAATTAAATTTACGGCACAGTACTTAACATATCCTGGTTCTGCAGTGTGGCGAGCCTTCGTCGAATTAAAAAAAAATGTAACTGCAATTCTAGGCCGGACAATAAAGCACTGTTTCCATACGAACAATCTTGTTTTCGGCAATGTGCTCCCAAACATGATATTGTAGATACTCACTGGCGGATTACCTTAGGAAATGCAAATTGTAATTGGAGTATTCGAGGGGCCCATAGAATGAGAGAAGGGCCTTGTCGTATTATAGTAATGTACGCACGAGAGACGAGCATCGAGCTGTTTTGCAAAGCGAAACCGCTTGCGAGTTCCGAGCACTCCTAAAAGTGCTCGAGCGGTTTATCGCGGCGCGGCGCCTAATCCTTCAGCGGTTAAAAGCGATCACGAGCGAAAAAAACCTCTCAGGAACGAAAAAAGGGCTCGCGAGCGGAAAAAGAGCTCGCAAGCGAAAAAAGAACTAGCGAGCGACAAAAACACTCGAGCGCCGAGCACTTTAAGTAAACGCTCGAGTATCGAGTACCATGTGGCCGCTCCGAAAAGTGCTCGCAAGCGCTTTTTTCGCTTGTAGCGCTTTTTCAACCGAAACGCTCGCTAGCAGTACCCAGCTCTGAAATGAATGCGAGTGGAACAACGAATTTTCGGGTAAATGGAGCGGAATTTGGTAAAAAGTTAGAGAGTGAGAATTTCAGGAAAACTGGAGAGTAAATGGAGAAGAACCTGAGAGAAAATGAAGACGAACTTATAAAAGCTTGAGAAGACTATGATGATAATGTGAGGGAACCTTGAAAGCAACATGTGAATGACTTGAGAACAACTCGAGAAACAGAGAGGATTGAGTGGAACATAAGGAAGTGGTGGAGAACTCGAGAACAGGCTAAGAGTGAAATTTGATGATCCTCGTAACTCGTAACGAGAAGGTTGCCAGAGCAACTTGAGGAGAATTTAAGGGCGAGTTGACGGAAACTTGAGGGGAAACTCGGTGAAAATGATAGATGTATTAATAGAATATTATATTATTGATAGTATATATTTGATGCGAACTGTATGGGAGCTAGAGGATTCTTTCTTGATTCGTTGACACAAGATGTACGATTCCATATTTCTCAACCAAGACTAACGGGCGCGTTGGTATTTTTTACGAAGGCCAGTCTCGTCTCTTGAACGAATTTTCTCAATATTTAATTCCTTCTTTGAGTGGTGGTTAATCCTTTTGATCTGCACCGTTTAATTTTTATTTATTTTCATTCGGACGAGCGTATTAATTTTAGTTTTGTGATTTGGTTTAGAAGTTTCTGATCCCTTTAGCAGTCACGAAGATTTCTCACGGTAGGATACCGGTACTCGATTATGAACCTTTCGAAACGTAATCCCCTAGGTCCTTCGGATTTAGGGAACTTATCTACTCACTTAAAATATAAACCTTCTAGCCCTTTTACGCGCTATTGATCGTGGTTTTCGCCTAATTGCCGTATAGTATGACTTTTTTGCTTTTGTAGCGCTCTGCGTTTTACCTCGGAATGCTTTCTTCGGGATCTCTTCTGAACCTAACTTAACACGCCCCTACTCCGTTTTTAATTTTGCATCATGCCCCGAAATGGCGCTAATAAGTTAAAAATGCAATCTTTAACCATTAGCCAATCTAGTTCGTTTAGCCAAACGAATTACGCGGGCGTTATGACCACCAAAAATTAAAAACCAAGAACAGTTTTTAAAACTGCAACCTAGCAATTCTCACGAAGCTCGTATGATCTCATTATTAGTAAACTTGATTTAGCAGTTTTGGACATTAATATTGTATTATCGTCCGTCAGACGAGCTCTGGTAACTTTCCCAGGTGATTAACCGATCAGGACGCACCCAGACACTATTGGCCTGTAAAATATGGATCGCCAATTGTATAACAAATCTATTGACTTGAAACATTTGAAAAAAAAACAGTCGTCTAATGGAATCACTATGTATCTGCCATAATACGCCACTAAAAAAAACTGCGCAACCTTTACTAAATTATTATGCCAATTGTTTGGAAAAAAACCCTTAAACTCAACCTAACCATCAGCCAGCCTGAGTAGCGTCGTGGCGTGGAAGCGCGATCGTGGTACTAACCATGTACTAACGGTCCCTGGTTCGAATCCAGGTTTGAGCATGGATATTTGTAAAAGTATAGTGGGTTGGGTTGGTAAGGCAGCCTTGGGCCACTTAAAAATAACGTCTAAAAATAAAAAATTAAGATTAATAAATAAATCAATCAAAATAAAAATATAAAATATATATATAAAAAAAATTAAAGTAAAGTAAAAAAGCGATATTTTTAAGAAAAATCGAAAACATCTAAAATGCTTAAGAGCTCCAATTACAATTACTAGTTTACTTAACTTAAAGCACAAGAGTATTTTGTTTTGTCATTTACTTAATTGCTTCACTACATAGAAATTAGGTAACCACTTTTGTGGGCCTTTGCGCTTCTTAGGCTGGCAGTCCAAATTACCTTTTAGGAGCTTTCTAATGATGTAGATTGAACTGGGACTTGTGCCTTCTGGAATTAGGAGAGGTTCCTCTGTACACGATATTAAAATCACCTTCTCGGAACTATCGTAAATATCGACTTGCTCCATGTGGATCAACTTTTCGGTTATGGTTTCCAGCCGTTTTTCATTATGGAGCACAACACACATTCTGTGCATATCGATTTTGAATAATATCATGTTTCCATAAGAAAAGCAGTTTCACACAGATCTAACCGGTTAATGTGTAGGCTGCATCGTTTTAGACCTCAATTTGATCTAAGCAGTTATCGATTACTAGAACTAACCGAGTGCGGAATGCAGGCGGTAATTGGTAAAATAAAAAGATCTACCTTCACAATGTAGCCGTAAAAATTACCCAAAGTAGACACTCGCATGACCGGTCACGCATCAGTTGCGTCAAAAATTTTTAATAAAGTAACAGTACATATTTTGTGTATCAGTGTAGTGACAAAATCATCTCAACGTAAACGTTTAATCCTTTTTTACCACGAAGAATAATTAACTCAAATAACTGACCTAGCTTCGACTGGCCTACATTCGATCTCGGCGCGAAGAAGATGACCAGATCTTCCAAGTACCGTTTCGCGTGTCATTAAAGCAACATCTCCTAAATATGTAATCGCGTCTAATATTTTTTAGTATAATGCGCAGGTATAAGCGTAGATGTCTATTGTTTATTAACGTGGCGATTGTGCTGATCCCGCTCGTAAATTGTGCCCCCATGTTGAGCAGTTTCGATATTTGGGATGACAAGAATGGTACCGAATACGAGTCGTTTTTCGACAATGTCATTATCCCGATAGTTCCCTTCGAGCATCTACCCAGAGGTGTGTAAGTATTCCTTCACAAAGTGCTAGGCATTGATTCCCTAATTCAGTTCTCAATTTCTTCCCCGTGCCCTTCGAGGAGGAGTGTCTATCGACTGATCGACGAAGAAAAGGTAAGCGCGCTACGGGTTAAAAATTGATTTAATCGTGGCGTTTTAGGTGTCTGCTCGAACGCCTACGAGTGCAAGTTTCAGGGTGGAACTTCGCATGGAAAATGTGCCCTCGGATTTGGGGTGTGTTGCATTTGTAAGTCGCGCAAGTTCACAAACCCTTAATTCGGCCAAATACGTTGCAGTTACCACAACCTGCAACAGTGAGGTCTTCAATAACCTAACGTACTTCGTCAACCCCCATTTTCCGGATCTATCGACAGGAATGACATCGTGCAGCACAACCATCAAAAAGATCGATCCGGAAATTGCACAATACCGACTCGACTTCATTCACTTCAATCTGGTGAGTATCTCTGGTTCACGAGGATTTGACTAATCGATAGGATAGGGACAGCCCAATCGAAGCACCGGGGTGTGTGACGACGACGTTTTCATTCTTTCTGGCGGGGTTTCCAAAGACCTCCGGATTTGTGGCATAAACAGTGGCCAACATGGTAAACTACGCTGATGGTGTTATCTTTGTGAGATGAACTGTTTTGTAGTGTACTACGACGTGGAAAATATCAACGAAACGGTAACGATAACGATGATGTTGGGGAACAAGGTACTGTCACGACTGTGGGAGGTGCGGGTGACGCAAATTCCCTTTACTGAACGCGCGCCTTCGGGATGTCTGCAGTACCACTTGGGTACCACCGGTATAATCCAAACCATGAACTTCGCCGATAACGGGCGACACCTGGCCGATCAAGATTACAATATCTGCATGAGACAGGAGCTGGGAATGTGCGCAATCGCCTACGAGCCTTGTCACGAAAACTCTTTTAAAATCGGCACCAACTCGAACAACGCTACTACGACGAACGACGATGCCGATGTCGGTTCCGGAGACGGAACTGCCCGAATGGACGGTTCATGCAACGATCGCATTACGATGCCGTGCGATTCAGAGGACCTGTTAATGGTGCGTACGTTAACGTCAATATCGCTTTTATAGTTACAACTTTAGGAGGGCGACATAGCGCCCGGTTTCTGTAATTTGGGGTTCTGCGGCAGCTCGTTTTGTCCGAATGGAGAGAAAACCTGCCGAATCGAGAGTACAGTGACGCCGTTTACTGTAGGCGTCCAATTCGGATCGACCGCGCGGCAGGAGTCGCCCGATGAGAATTTAGGCATGTGCCTCAAATACGAACAGCTGGCCTGTGCGTTATAAAACTAGTCATGCGATGCGGTAGCTATTTATTTATTATTTTGTTTTAATTTGAAACTTTGGCTTTAATAAATACAGTATTGTGAACTAAAAGCATAAACGTTACTCATTACAAATTTTATTCAAAGCACGCCTGTATGCAAAGTGTTTTTCATCGCCAAATATAGTGAGATTGGTGATAGTTCATCTCTTAAACATTGTATCCGGCTACCATAAATTAATTCATGAGGTCTTGCAGAGTGCGAGACTGTTTCTTGAAATTTTATTTGAAGATGATAATAATGTACAGTGAAACAAAATCTTCTCACAAAAGTATGGAAGCCTGGAAGGACCAAACGACAAAAAAACTGTTTAAAATCTTTTGTTTAGATTTCCCTATCATTCATAAAAAATATACAAATTGTACAAGGAAAAAAACTTCCGTGAGTCGATTTCTTCAGGAATGTTAATGTCAGGGTTAATGTCGACGAATGAAAATATTCTTGAGTTGACAGCTAGCCAACATTCAGAAAATTAGTTTGTGGAACGTCTTGTGCAATACAATCGGACCTAATGGCCCGTATGAATAAAAGTAAGCAAATGCTTATACTTGCAAAATTCAAAGTAAATACTCGTAAGTGCCTCTTCATATTGATCTCTTTAGCAGCGCTGCACTGCGTCCTGTCCTTCTGCTTAGCAGCGCTGCTAAGTCGCCCAGTGCGAAGGAGCACTTGCGAGTATTGCTATTGACTTTGAAATTTGCAAGTATAAGCATTTGCTTACTTTTATTCATACGGGCCATTGTATCGCCCGGTTTCGAATTTAAAATTTACCCATCACAATAATTTCGTTAAGTTGACGGAACAGTCTTACCTTGGAGTTCGGTAATTAACTTAAACTTTCGCAATAAAATATCACGTACGATATGCGGCGGTATAAATCTTCTTTATACCTCGAAGAATCTTTCTCTCCCACCCAATTTCTACTTTATGTACTCGCCGAGATAAAAATCCGAAACGGACCCAACGAAAGCCTAGGGTGAACTGCACATGTAAAGGTATAGCAGAGAGTGTCCCTTATGCTATGTCAGAGCGGTTTTTAGAACTGGCAAGACTGTTAAGTTTTGACTCAAATTTTTTGTATCGTGAATATCTTAGAAATTTTGCTCCTTCAAACATTCCTGTCATTAAAAGTGAATCCCACTGGACACTGGCCCAACGCTTACTTATAGTGTAACGGAGCAGTCATTTTCCGCCCTTGAAGCTCATACCCGAAGTTATGACCATGTTTGTAGAGTCGGCCAGGTTTGCTGAACACCCGGTATCTGTGAAGCGTTTTAAGTTGGGCGCTTCGTTATTAAGTAGCGTAGTGTGTTTTCACTTAAGTTTCGTACCAAATTCGTCCATTTTGCAACCGTACCTGTAGGAACGCTAGGAATATTTAAATTGTTTTTTCAGCCACCGAAAGCTCTTTTGGACTACCGAATTTGTAGATTTTATTCCTACTATTTAGATAAGTATAATCATTGAATATTATTCAACGGTATAATCAACCGTAACTAGTTGAATGGGTTACAGATAACAACCTTCGATGAAGTCGAGATTACATCCGTTAGGTGCGCTCTTAAAAAACTTGAATTTTGAACCAATCCTATATTTTTCCGATGTCGAGGAAACTTGTTTAGATAAATAGGAAACGTAAGGATCCTTTGCCTTGTGCATCTTCGCAAGGTACGTTCTGTAAATAGGCCCCGAAATTTGTAGTTGTGTCGTACTTCGTTGCTTTGATCCGTTCAAACGTGGTAACGTAAATTTAACTACGGATTTATTTATTTACAATTAACTAATTAACAATAAGCTAAAAACGTCTTGAAACGGAATAATTTATAACAGAAATTATTATTTATCACTGACAACTTATAACATAGTACGACGGCAACAATGTTGGAACTAACTCGAAATACAATTCGATTTGCTTATATAGCAAAAACAACCTTTCTTAGAATGTTCTTCGAGTGCCCCTGAACGCTTTCGAATGTGTCACATTTTCTAGGAAGAATGCGTCACATCCGTCTCAGTTTTTTATTACCAATGACTAATTTTTCATGGCGCCTCGATAACTATCGAGATTTCTAGAATATTCGTCACAATCCTCATATGTTTTACTCCGTATGATATTTTGCGATTTGCATGATCTTCAAAAGTTTCTTAAGGCATATACGACATAGAAACTCAAGACTCCTAATCGCCCTTAATCCAAAAAAAATTATTAAACCACCTAAAAGGCTCCTAAGACTCTCAAAAAAACCTCTTAAAGACTAATAAAAGCCCTCAAAGACTCTTAAAGCTCCTAAGGCTAGACTCTTAAACAGAGGAAAGAATGTTAGGGACCCTTGGCGATCTTTTGCGGGACTTGAAGCTTTTGGAGAGATCTTTAGAAGCTCTTAGAACCCTATAAAGACCAATTAAAGGTTTTATGAATCCTGAGGGATCCATAATTGCTCTTAAAGGTTTCCTTAATGGCGCCACTTAAAGGTTCGGGAGACTATCAAAGCAAATTTAAATCTCTTTTGAGATCTTTATGTACCGATGAAAACCTTTGGTGGTTTATAGGGGCCCTTAAAGATTCTCAATGGTTTTTAAAGCCTTTATGAGACCCTCACTGGAAATCTTACGTAACTCTTCAGGTCCATAAAAGGTCTTAAATGTTCTTCATTACCTATTCGGATGTTAAACACACTAAAATACTATTAAAAGTTCTGAAAGCCTCCTAAGGGCCCTAAACGTTATTAAAAAACTTTAGAGATCATTGAACGCGAGAATGGGCCGATTTTGTGTGCACCTAAAAGCTGCTCTTGGTCCCTCCTGAGCTTTGAAAGAAAACAGAGAATGTGAAGGCCTTTCGTAGACTGTTTGAGGCCCTTGAAAATTGTTGGAAAATATTGGTGATCTTTAAAGGCCTTTAAAAACCCTTAAGGCTTTTAAAGCGAGAACTTTTCAGGGCGTTTAAAACCCTAAAGGCCAATGAAATCCTCTAGAAACTTTGGAGGTTGCATTTAGAATCAGGAAATGGGCTCTCCTAATCTTTTAAAGGCCTGCTGTTAGAACGCTCTTAAAGTTACTAGGCTATGGAAACCATTGAAGGAAAAATAACACTTGGTCACTCATGAAGGCTCCACAAAGCCAATTTCACAGTTTTATGCGCGTTTAATGTCTACTAAACGCGTTAAAAGGTTCTTAAAAGCGCTTAAATTTATCGTTACTCACGTTCTTAAGACTTTGATTGCTCCTAAAAGCCCTTGATGTTTATCAAAGACCTTTGAAGCCTCTTGAAGGCTTTTAAAAGCCTCTAGGAGGCACTTGGAGCTTTTTGAAAACTTTTCTAGGCTCTTAGAGTATACGATTTAATCAAATTTAGAATAGTGAGGCATACTTTAGTGCTCTAGAACAACCTTGAACGTTCTTGAAAGTTCTTACAAGCCCTTGAAGTCGCTGTTAATTTATGAATACTTGCTCTGCTGTCGGTAGAGCGAACTTTAATAACTTGACGAATTTAGTTACCTTATTTTGTTTGATGCTACCTTAAAACCTAATCGACAACAGTCGTTACAACCTTAAAGCGCACCAGGTGCATTGCGCATCTCCATATTTAAAAATTAAATATTGATATTAATTATTGTATAAAAGTTAACATAAATAGTGGTTTAGGTACCGGGAATCGAATCTGAGTGTCCTGGGTGAGAGCCATCTATCCTAGTTATCTGGCTCGAAGGACCAATGTTGGGTTATGAATGCTTATTCTGCTGTTGGAAGGTAGACTTTATCGTTACCTTAATTTTCTTGTTTACTGAAAACAAGTTTTTACTTATTCCTCGTGCATTGATATCTACAGGATCACATTTTAATTCTAGCTTAGTCCATTCTTCCTTGCAAATGAAAGCTATTTACAATAGCATCAGTAGATAATAAATAAATTAAAGAACATATGGAGCTTTAGTTACTTGGTGATCATTAATAGCTACCTTGTCCCATGACTTCATTTTGAGATTTAGAAGGATAATTAATATAATGTTACAGTTTTTACAAATGCAAGGTGATTGACAATTGACAACAGAATGACCTTTCTTTAAGCAATTGATACAAAGGTTTAGTCTGCGTGTAGTCTTTTTCATCTGAATTTAAGTTTAATAATGATTCGTAAATGCATGTTGAATTGCAATTTATAAACGATAAGTATATTTGCCTACAGAGTTTCGTTAGTCTTGCTCTGGTCGGGGGGTAGAAGAAATCTGCGTTGGTAATAACTATTTATTATTTTTAAACATGGCGTTTCTTAAACTAAATTAGAATTAATATAGTATTGTGAGCTAAGAGCGAAAAAGTTACTTGATAAAATGCTATTATGAAAGTGGTTAACGACAATGCTTGCATCAAGTGTATTTGACTCAATTCAATGAATGATAACAATCTTATTTACAAATTGCGTAAAATTTGTATTATAAACATATTTACAATATACAAACGCTGTCTACAGCTTCACTTTATTATGTACATATAGCAAATGATGAGAACCTTGTAATTTATTTAAGATAATATTGTTAATGCACAACAGATCAAAGTCGTAATTTAAGTAATAAGAGAACACAACAGAAGTGGCCCAAGGGTGAAACCTTGCGAAACCCCGTTCCCGATTGGTACGGAGGAATTAAAGGGATAGGTTACTGATATAAAAGTTTAACATGCGAAAAACTGTACAGTTTGAGGCAATATACATTGTATTACATGCGAATGTAATAATCCACTAGTTTATATATCACAAACTTTGCTTTCATATAACACTTGGTCCAAATGTGGAAATTATCATTTCTTAAAGAACTGAATCTGTTTAGTTATACAATTGGACAAAATGTACAGCATCAGGGCTGCTTAACACGTAAAGAAATGGCAAACGCCGTTTCTTGGTCCCTGACATGGTAACATCCAAACTCCTTGCCGCTCACATCTTTTTTGAAAAATAATTTTTAACGTATGTCACAACACTTATCGATATGCTTCGAAACTACTGCGAAGGTCACACGCATATTTCAAAAAGGTAATGGAAGCATAGGCAAAATGAGTGGAAATGGAAAGCCAGGTGAGATACTGATATGTAATTTTGAAACACGATGATCTTGGCAGTGGTAATTAAGTAGGTAGCACATCATCCCCTAAATTAATCATGCTGCCGCTGGTATGCTCCGGATCAGAGTTGCAAAAATGCGAACGCGATTACATAAAAATAGAAACGAACGACGGTAGGTACGCAAATATACAAAATGGTTTCCTTAGCAATAGTGGCCCACCTTTATCAACCAATCTGTTTACTTTAAGTGAACGTATATGAAGACGTGTATGTACAGATATGTTGAGGAAATGGTCGGATTTGACAACGCACAATATTAAGCTGATAGCTAGAGCGATGCAATTCTATGATTATTAAGTAAGGTACATGTTAGGCGTTTGGAGTGAACTAGCCATAAGTGCTACCTTTCTGTACGAACGCAGCACTATGGCACAGCGTTACAAAGCAATCGTGTATTTGTCAAAGCACCAAAATGCTTTCACAGATACATTCACATAAAACAGTGCGCTTAAGACTAATGTGATTATCACCGATTAAATATATCACAATAATAACGCATGGTACAAACAAAAAGACATTTAACACTAACAACGTACACAGATTACACTTTAGCTCAAAAAATGGATAGATATGTTCACAGAATAATTCCAATAGATACATTCGAAAGACCTAGTTTAACAAATCGCATTATTTACAAATTAATAATAGTAATAAAAATGCTGGTTTCACTTAAAGTTAAATTTATTATAACAGTACGTGATCACTTCCCCTACGAAAGGCCATAAGGTATATAACACCCCCTAATTACTAATACCATGCTTCCATTTAAATTCCTAGAACTGAAACGTAGAGCTATCAATTCGTCGCGGCGGCAATCGGCGATTTCAGCGTCGTGTAACACTGGCCGGAGTCTTGGGCCAGGTTTACTTGCGACGGTGAAAATTCCAATTTCGGCTTTCCCATCGCCAACGCCGGATTGGTGTCCAGGCCCACTCCGTTCGGATTTAGACTTGCCGTAACTCCTAGTGCCCCTGCGCATATATTAACTAAGATTAATTAATAGGATGTCTTACTGTCGGTACTGACATCTATAAAGAAAAACGTCTACAGAAGACATCTAGAAGAGCACGAAGAGGAGGATCACTACATTAAAAAAACTCATGTTCACGTGCTACAATGAAACGAATATGTGGAGGAGGAAATCGTGTGGTTGTTTGGAGAAATAATAGAGAACTCGTGTTTGTATGTATCTAGTCTCTTGAATGAAAGAAAACATCTATCATGCCTACCATTTATTTATGTAGCATTATTATGCTCCAAACATGCTTGTAACATTCCAACATTCAATTTTGTTGTTGCATGTAAATACCTAGCGTACTATTGTCGATTTATTTCAGTGCTGGTTTTCGTTCCGTTGATACGAATATTTGAGTTGCGACGATTTTCATCTGCAAAATATATACCTAGTGTGTGTATTTTATGTATATTTACAAAATGAAAATGTATATACTATGTGGTGTGTGGATTAGTTCGAGTAAGTTGACACTGGAACAGGATTAGCGGTTACTACAAAGTTCAATTACCTTCTAAGTTCTGCGTTTTGCCTTACGTAAACTGCTTCGCAATTGATTTAAAGGGGACGTTAGTCTGAAAAATTGCGTTGGTTCCCTTTTTGGTCCGATATAAATAGAGAAAAGCGCGGCAAGCCTAAGAGATTGGTGGGGTCTTTAAAAAGTAAGCCTCGTCCTCGCGAATTTAATAACTCAAGAAAGATCTATAGTGTCATTGAAACGTAAAGTGTATAATTAGCGGTCGAGTTATTACGGCTTGCGTATAATAGTCGGTAAACGATTTACTTATCTTACGAGGAAAGTACCTTACGAGGAAGTGTTTTCTTATCGACTTTCAAATTCTAAATAATACGCAATGCGGAATTTAATGAATCAATGAATGCAGTGTTAGTTAGTGCAAATAATACGCGATGAGGAATAAATAGTCGAGCAGCCTTGCTTGTTTCAAAAACTTAGGACATAGCTTCGGCACCCGATTGATCAGCATCCTCTCTAAAATTTTGAACATAGAAAATTTGAAACATAGCTTCAGCTTCGGCGGGTGCGCCGCCTCGTCTCGCTTGTTCCAAAAACTTAGGGAGATAACTTCGACCAGCGGCTGCCACCATTATTTCAATAACTTAAAACAAAACATAGCGAGGGACGTAGCTTCGATCCCGATTGGTCGGCTTACCTCGGTTATTAAAAAGAAATTTGAAAATGAAAATTGACATACCTTATTTTAAATTAAAATAAATTAATAAAGAAGGTTGTCCCATAAATTTAATAAACACCTTGTAAAATCAGATTGTTATAAATACGATAAGCTAATAGATAGGTACGTATAATTGATAATAAAATTTTCATTTAAGTCAATTTTAAAGACACATGAACGAATTTAATGCGATATTTCCGTTCAAATGCGCCTTAAAAACATCGTTATTCTGCATAGCGTCTCGTAACGGATGATAAGAGTAAACTTAGAGCGTGACGTACATGAATTTACTCCCGTGCAAAACTTAGTCATAACGAGCGATAGGAAGAAGCCATTTCAAAACCGTTTGCTTTAGTCCTATTGCCATTTATATTGTTGTGTAAACTACTACATCGGGACGTTTTATTTGGTATCAGCACCTAAAATAACGATGGGTCACCGTGTATGCAAGTGTTTCATTCAGACTAAACACAATTTCGACCGTGTTGATCTTATTTAGAATTATTTATTTACAGATGTGTAATTCTTTGTTTAAATAATCGCATGTACTTTGTTTATTTATTTTTAATAAAGAAATTACGTGTTAAAGGATTAAGCTCATTCTTTTGTAAAAGAAAATCTCCGGTCATTGTGATAAGAGCGTTATCGCTGCGTATTCTAATTAGTTTCAAGATAAGCACGTGTTAGAGCAGATATTTTTTCACCGAAAAGAACATACTGTGTTTAATTTATTCAAAGACATAGTTGGAAGTGGAGAAGAAAAGTAAATTGTTTTTAAACAGAAGAGGCTGACTGTAATTTTGTGGACGTTTGACATGCAGCCATTTATTGTTTTGTGTGTGTTTGGTAGTTTTGCTGTTATCAAAGCTTTTTGATGAGACAGTCAGTCTGGTTTAATTGTAAAGTCTTGTGAAAAGAGTGCTTAAAGAGAGTCGTCGGGATAAAAGTGAATGTTTTAATTTGTCAAGAAGTCATTTTCACTTGGTGCGTCTGTTTGAATCTCGCAGTACAACCGGCGATTTTAGCTTATTGACACTTTAATTAAGACAATTAAGACTTCTTTTAACTCGTTCTATCGATCGCTTGGTGTGCGGTATTTGTTTTTCTGGCCCTGAGCGCATATTTTTCTTTCAGCTTATTTGATTGTTTTATGTCGAATACATTTGTTTCACCTGTCAATGGTTAGTTTTGTGTTTAATGGATACTAAATTACTCCCTAGATAAGAGTGTTCATGTTAAATTGTGCAATTTCGTACCCAGAATTACATCAGGCGCTAATTAGAAATTTGGTAATTCATTCTTTGGACTTTTGGAGGCGGTTCAGGTTAATGATTAACACATTTAAGTCAATATCGAGGTTTTCGTTGTATCGCCAAAATTCTTTTGAAAAATCAGCAGCAAATTTTAAGTGTATTTCTGTTTTCAAGGCCGATCAACTTTACATTTCTCAGGAGAAACTTTCAAACTTCAGCTAAATATCTGCCAGAGTTGTTCTACTTCCATAACTAGATGAAGTTGTTGGTATGGGTGACAAACTATCAAAAGGTAGTACTTTCAATTTCAAGCAATTCCAAACAGTTTAGGAACCTATAAGTCTTTAGGTAAGTTCATAGCTCTCCGTTCATACGTTTCCGTTTGTTCGTTAGCCAATCAGAAGACAGCAAATTTTTAAATCGTACGTCGTCCGTTTACGACGGAAAAGTTGGTTGAAGTTGAACATTTACGTTTCCGTTGGTCCGTTTTTAGCAAGAGTGAGGTTATGTTTGGTACGTTAACAGCGTTCGCCTACTCGTTCTTCACGGTAATATGCCAGATAGCAATGTGTTCTTACTTTCGTACCATTTTTACATACTGAAAGTCACTGACGGTACAGTACAAAATAAAGTTTAGGTTATGATTATACTTATTTGCAAATGTACAATGTGGACGGATTGCTATGAACCTTGACAAAATGTACTATCCGTTTGACGGATCAACGCAACGGATGAACGGACAGCTATGAACCCACCTTTTTTCAGTAACATCTCCAAACGTATATCCTGATCCGAATATAATTAGTACGTACATTTCAACTGAAAGCTTCTAATGCGAAATCGGATAGCGTGAAGCTTCTCTGTTCCAATTACTCCTTCGTCCCCGGGGGTTCGACTTATCATGGCGCACGTATATAAAAGTACATCAAAAATTTCGTGGCATTTATGACGTTCTAATTTTCAATACCTATAATATAAAATTACGTCCACCATTACTGTACGCCGATACGTGAACATCGTGGATGCTAGTAACGTTAGGGCTTCGTATCGGCATGATTCTAAAGCTTACGGTATAGTGGTCGTAAAAAAGTTACGTCTCGTCGCGTCCAGGATGCCATTGCCATAAAGTAGGGTGTACTTTTCTAGGAGAACTATATTTACGATGGTGTGTCTGTAAATATCGAAGGCCGGCATGATTATGTGTTTCTATTCAGTAACAGAACGTGGTAAAATCTGAGTTTGGTGCTTACATGCGAAATTAATTAATGACGAAGTTTCGACTGCGAAACGAGATCGTCAATTGGAGGCAACAGACCACTTCTTAAATAAAATTAACCTCCCTAAATAAGTCCTGGAAGGCATTTATGGTTCCAGAAATTTTTGATTTCCAACTGTTTTAAATTACTACTTGGTAATCACCCCAGAAGCTATTGCTTACACGAGCACGGAAATATTGTATCGTCGCGGTTCTTTCGGAAGCATGGCGTTACGCTTTCTGTTTAAGCCCCACGTTTGTGCGTCATTTGCAATAGATTTTTTGCATATAAAATGTTAGTCGCCGTTCAAAGTCCAAAAGTTGGTCGCCGTTCAAAGTCCAAAGTTTGCTCGCCATTCAAAGTTAAAAGGTCGTTTGCCGATCAATCAAAGTCCACGTGTTGACCGCCGTTCAAAGTCCAAAGTTTGCTTGCCGTTCAAGCTCAAAGGTTGGTCACCGTTCAAAGTTCAAAATTTCCTCGCCGTTCACAGTCCAAAGGTTGCTTGCCGTTCAAAGTTCAATCAAAAGTAGCTCACCGTTCTGTTTCGCAACTGGATTAAATTCAGAAGTAGACCAAAGTTCAAACGTGAATCAAGATTTGTTTAGACGCAATGACCGTACTCTAAACTGAAGGCAAGTTCAATGACATATTAAGATACACTTTAATCGGCGCCTTGCACGTATATTAAAAAATCATCACCAGGAGGCGAGCGACTCTTAAAGTTTCATCTGAACTTACTAGGTTCCGAAAAATATTTGAACTTCACCTTGATCTACTTTTCAAGGTGACGTCCAAGAGGCGAGTGTTAAGGTACGGTTTGACTGGAACCGCCGGCGGCGGCCGTTGCCGGTCGATAACGTCAAGCTGGTATGATTTCCTTGCTGACCGTCAACAAAGACAAGGAAACCAAGTCTAAAAGAACGAGGGGTCGAGTCCGCCGTTGACAGCAACCGTCAACGTGGCCGACGACGGCTCCAGCGATCCGTACCTTTACTCATTTTCCGAACTCACTACGTGGCATTCGAGAGAGGGAAATGCTTAGGAGCGAACGGGACCTTTGAATTTCAAATTAACCTAGTTTTTAAGGCCAATCGACCTTTACACTTCACCTTGGTATATTTTCCAAGGTCGTCACCAGGTGGACAATGACCTTGAACAAGTCCATAACCGGCCCTATATAATAACTGCTAACCAGAAATGGAGACAAGTTATGCTTTCAAATGCAATATTGTGGTGGGACACACGATAGGGAGCCCACATCACATCACAAAAGAGCAACGAAATCAGCACAGCGCCTGCGCGCGCGTTGCCCCCACGCGATTCGAAACGGCCCTCCCTACCATAGGATCGGTCTTTATAAGGCGACGCGCAAGCGTAAACTTTGATTCTAATGGCGACCGTACACGTCTACTGCACCGCTGCATTTCTGTGGTTGGCTCATATGAACCGTAAGTACTTGTAGTTAAGGCTGATAAATGTAGGTACCCGTGTCAAACGTATCGTCGATTGCTACGTCCTTCCGTTGCGATCGTACGGGGAGAAATGAATTCCGGCTCGTCCCGACTCAGTTGAGTTTTAAAACGAAATTAAACACTACAAAATCATTTTTGAAAATGCATATTCAATGTTTAGAAAATTTACGAAATCTAGCATGCCGTGTGGTGTCAGGATGCGCGGTTTCGCTTGTGTTACACGGGGAGATCGTATCGCGCAAAATAATCGAGGCAACGAAACCTAAAAATTGCAGGCGTGGCTAATAATTATTTATATTGAAAAAGTATCAGTAGTAAGTATTGTACCGGGTGACACAATAAGATCGTTCCTCGGCCATATCTGGGGAACCGTTCGTCGTATGGCTTAGGCGTAAAAAAAATGGTTGGGTAAATCGGAAATGAAGAATCGCTGGAAAACATTTTCAAGTTTTAATAATGATCACCAGAGGGCGTAACTGTTATCTTAAATTTTCAAAATGCATTTTCTTTTACATTTCGCATAATAAACAAAAAATTTTTTTCGCATTTTTAAAGAGAACAGTTTATCCTATCATTTTCGTAAAAACAAAAGCTCAGTTTTTTCAAAAACAAAGATGGCGTGGGGCGTTCAATTGTTTTTGCAATATGCTTTAACTTCTTAACCGTTTGACCGATTGTAACAAATTTGATGTGGTTGAAAAGAGCATTCCTTGGGCAACAAGAATCAAAATATAGTTAATTTAGTTGAATCCTTCTCCGCCAGGGGGCTAGTTTTGACACCATGATTCAAAATCCTAAAAAAATTAAAAAAATCAAATGGAATGATATGACTTTTTCTTTATGAAAAAGTAGCCAAATAACATCCAAAGAAGCCAAGGAAAATCGTTGTTCAAAGTCTCGTTCCTAACCTCAAATATTGAGAAAATGAGATTAATTAATTAATTAAAATGCTTAAATTGTATCTTAAATAAACACTTTTAGGTAGGCCGTTTAAAATTAAACAAATGAAACACGATGCAATATAAAATAATAACAGCCGTAATTTGTAAATTATTCTGCTGTGTTGACAGTCAGAAAGTGCAGTTTTTTGAATTTGAAATCTTTTCTAAAATGTCGATTTCTAACCAAGAAACATTTAATATGCTGGCGGCGATGGTTCGTGATCGATTCGTATAACGCAAATAGAAGATGCGGGCAGCGATGGTCGCATTTTAAAAATACTCAGAATATATCGCCAGCATATTAAATGCTTCTTGGTTAGAAATCGGCATATTAGAAATGATTACAAATTCAAAAATCTGCACTTTCTGAATGCATATTTTACAAATTACGGCGGCTATTATATTATAATGCATCGTGTTTCATTTGTTTAATTTTCCAAGGCCTACCTAAAAGTGTAGGGTGCTTTTCTTTCGCGCCATCGACAAATACCGGAAATACGTAAAAAGTAAATTTAAGATACAATTTAAGCATTTTAATTAATTAATTAATTAATCTCATTTTCCCAATATTTGAGGTTAGGAACGAGATTTTGAAAAAACGGTTTTCACTGGCCTCTTTGGATATTACCAACGGAAGGTTCGTAGCATTTCTTACGGTATAGCGGTCTGGAATTCTTTTGAATCGGCCCTGATATCCCAGGACCGCGAAAGTCTACAGAAAACCATCTATAGGCGGATACCATTGTCAAGTTTCGTTAGACATTATTCTTCCCCCTAATGGTATTGGCACGCTGTGGTGGTTTTAACTTCCTTTGCGTCGATCTTTATATGTACATGGGAACCGATATAGATGTGGGAACAGTTCCCCAATTGGTTTAGATCAGATTTAGTCAATTTGACTGAGGACTTTGCCATCTATTGCCATTATTCTGGAAGTCGAAGAGTTGCTTTCAGTCCTAATTATTGCGCGGCGGTCGGAAGTTCTTTTGAATTGGCCTTCATTTTTGGCCTCTTGGTAAGTGAGACCCATTAAAAATGGGTGATGGTCTGAACTATCATCTATACAAAAACAATTGGTACAATTTCATTGGTTCCTAGCCCCTTAAAAATAAAATGATCACCAAGTTAGTCCAAACCAGGGTCCAAACAATGAAGGTACCAACTCATAAATCGAGCGTTCGTACAGGCGGAGTACGCAGAGGACTGTGGGTTCCGTTTCCGAATTAGTTTAGCGGTATTTTTGGTTAATCCTGTTCCAAGTGTGTTAGTGTAACATGAGGCGAATGATATATAGATAAAAATCACAACGATCAACACAGTGTCATACACACACGTATAGTGTAAATTTAGCAAAAGAAAAAATCACTTGGTTAGGTGCCGAACCTTCGCTAAAGCATCTGTTGGTTGTGTCGGCTGTTGCGTTCCAGCATAGGCGTAAACTGGCCGTCATCTATCTCTACCCCTATTTGTTAAATGGAAAAATTTAAGAATAATGCTTTAATACATCGTCTCGACTTCCTTGACAATCGATGTGTAATGGTGAGAGTGCTTCAAGTTGATCATGCAACGAAACCCTAACACGCGAGACGTCACATCGATTTTCAATGGGCGAGTGTCAGATACGGTATCAAAAAACTACACCAACCTGTCTTAGGGCCGATTCCTAGCATATCCTTGGGATGATTCGTTTTGACTGCGTTCATTCTTCGATGCTGCGGTCCCATACCCGGTGGACCAGGAAGACCACCCGGAAGAGCTCCTTGGCCGGGTAACCGTGGACCCCTCGTCGGTTCAACGGGCAGAACTCTTCGGCGTTTCTTGGGTAATTTCGCGCGCGCCTGTAATTCTCCCACTGCAGGACCGATTATGTAACCGACGGACTTACCTGCGTATGACTGTAGTACATGGCGAAATTGGATACGATGACAGGCACTGGTAACGCTATCGTCAGTACACCAGCTAAAGCACACAAAGCACCCACAAACATTCCAATGTAAGTCTTCGGAACCATATCTCCATAACCCACAGTGGTCATCGTGACCAGAGCCCACCAAAGGCCCAAAGGTATACTCTTGAAATCATTATGTGGATTCGCCTGTATGCGCTCCGCGTAATAAACTAAGCTAGCGAAAATAACTATACCCAAAACGAGGAAAAAGACTAACAGGGTAAGTTCCTTTGCAGACGCCCTAAACGTTTGTATTAAAATTTTTAAACCGGACGAGTGTCTCGTTAACTTAAACAACCTCATAATGCGAATTATCGAAAAAAACTCCATAATATCAGCGTTTTCTAAGTGCGACGCAAACTTCCTAAGCAATAAGTCAATATAAAAACTGGCGGTCGCAATGTAGTCGATTATGTTCACCGACGAGTTAATAAACTCGCATTTGTTCGGCGACGCTACAAATCGCACCAGAATTTCAAAGGTGAACCACGCGTTACAGATACACTCGATGTAAAAAAAAGCGACGTGAGCGTCCGTGTCTATTTTATCGACGGTGTAGTCTGTACCGTTGGCGGCTGTGCGTAATACGACCGACTTTATAACCGGTACCTTCATATCCGGATGAGTTTTCAAACAGAAGGATAAGATCGATACGCAGATGAAAAACACCGACATCACTCCGATAATCTGAAAAGCAAAGAAAAATTACAATTAGAATGCATGGATACACAATAAGAACGTTGTATGAGGCGCTTTCGTGCGGAAAATTACGAAGGCACGCAATTTTTTTTTTCGTAATATAGGTTTAATCATATTTCAGTTTTAAGAGATTGAAAGTTTTTTCTCATAAAATTCGTTCGCCGTGTATTTAATCACGGATTACCCAAATAAGATCCTCAGATTAGAATTAGGCAATGGGTTATAAAAGTACATTAGTAATAAAACCGCATAGATAGGTAAAAAACCACGCGTGAAATTATAGTAGGACTTGTATGTAAACGTGTAAATATTGTAAATAAATTAGTCTTTGAATGAAAGCCATTTTGTTCAATTACTCAACTATAGGGTGAGGATCAGTCTACAATCGACACCAGTGACAAATCTTTTCAATCTTCTATCGAGATTGATCACTTTTTTGGTTCATGCTCATTAAGTCATTTCCGAATTCTATAAGCTTCTAGCTTCTACTGTTTTTGTAGAAATCGCCTTTCCCTCCGTTAAATTTTTAATTCTTTTAACTCTATTCTTTCGTTTTCCTTGCTTACATTCACTTGTATTTTGTCCAAATTCATTGCATTTAAAACACTTGATTCGTAAGGACTTTGCCCCAGTTGCTCCAACAAAATTAAGTCTTGCTTAAAGTTAAGTCGAACTTAAAATATATGGCAACGATTATTAAGACAATCGTTGCTATGGTATTTAAGTTATGCTTAACTTTAAGGGATACTTAATTTTGACGGTGCAATTGGCCCTTTGAGTCACACTTACTTGCGACGTGTCTCTTTTATCCACAATTATAACAGATAATGTCGCTCATTCTTTCACTCGACCGAATTCGCAACAAAAAGTCCTTTCATTTATATTGCCTTCGTAATTAGTCCATTTTCTAGTACATGTGTGCCGTATCGATCGCCAAATCAAGATTTAGAATCAATTTATTCCAATTGTATCTTTAATTAATAAACACGTTAATCATTCATGTCGATATTCTTTCAACATTCCTCTTATAAAAAGGTATAGTAAGCAATTACATTTCATATACAGTCTATTATACATAAATCGGAATTTTCTAAGCAAGATTATTTCTTCGTTAATTCAAATAACAGCGACGCTATAGATTAACATGTATGCACAAACAGTCTAAAAAAAATCGCAAAGCCTTAGAAATTGTCGTATCTCGTGTACGTTCTGATGCCTAGGAAAGTTTTCGCCAGAATTTAATTTTGATTTGCCTGGCGGTACTCCAGAACAGTCAATTTCCCTACACAGGAACTTATATTTTGCCAACTGAAATAGTCTACGTCGTCCATCTACGCTAGAACCGCGGCTGAAGCAGAAGTTCATCAGTCATAAAAAACAAGTATAAATTTAGCACAACTCTTGTGCAGATAAAGCGCATTTTTTTAACCGAAATAGCTTTTGTTTTGACATCACCAATGGATATATTCCTTGCAGATGTCTCAATCGCCCTTTGTGAGTACCCTCTTCTGACAATCCGTTCTTGAGGTATAAGGGAATATACCCGATCACGATAAGAGGTCGAGGAGGAAATTAATTCCTTTCGTAGAGACCTTTCATTAGAGTAGTACGAAGGAAAAAATAGTTCCCCCCCCCCCCCTCCCCCTTCGGCCCATACTTTGATAAAAGAAGGGCAGTAGTTGGTAGAAAACGGTTCCTTTCGTTGAGACCTTTCATTTATTAGAATACAATGAAAGATAAAATTAATTTTTAACCCCCCCTCGGGTAGAACATGTGTCCGCCCTCCCCCCCAACTTTCTAAAGTTAAAGTTAAAGGCATGCAAAATCTGAGACCAATTGGTTGTCGTACGTAAAACTTGTGCACGTTTTACTCTCAAAAACAGCATCTCAAGAAATAATTCGTGGGGGCCCTTTTAAGCAGCGAAATTTGATGGACGTCTGGCACACCGTCAAGGTATAGGCTACCTACTGCAAAAAATTCCAGGACTCTAGGACGATTCCTCTAGAAGTAGTTCGAAACGGTAGAAGTGGGTCCGGACGGACAAAATTTTCATAAATTTTTATTCTTATTTCAATAAAAAATGCGCTAAAAATCAAGCAGTTAGTGCACCGCGTTCTGTCAAAGTCATTTTGTTTATTAAAAGTTAAAAGTTATGTACCGTCTTAACAGTCAACGGTAACTCGTCATTTTGGTCATCGAGTTAATGTTGTTTGTAATCAAGATTTGTCTGTTACAGAAAAGTGAATTTCAGAAACTGTCAGCGTTTGTGTGTGAAGTGCGCCTTGTTTATCGCAAACCTTCATACGGCTAGATTATTAGGATTCTTAGGATTATTAACAGAAAAAATTTTACTTTTAAGATTTTCTGATTTTATTTGTCGAACGCCCGCGTGCGATTGTCCAAACAAGCTTTGTAAGCACTTCTTTCTTTGAGAAATTTTGTTTTAATACTTCATTTCGTGTGTTTTGCAATAAATTTTTGTCTTTGTCAACCACCTAATTGTGTGTTTATTCGAACCCATTGTGCGACCAAATTGATATTTTCGTAGCCAAGATTTATTTCAGGTGTTGATCAAAATGGTTGTATGCAGAATTTTCGGATATTGATCGAGTACACTGAGTTTCTCAAATCATAGATTTACGTCAATATTGGGATTTTTATCTGTATCAGAATCATGAGTTATCTCGCCGACATTCAGTCACTCCAGTTTGGAGATATTCAAGTTTTTACTTCGCTACTAGACATGTCTGGTTTAGACGTTCCAATCTCCTTTTGAGGGAACCTTCCTCCGACGTTCTGCAGATATTTGCAGTCAAAGTGTTGATATCACCAGTAGATGTATCTCGCACGAACGTCCCACGTGTCCTTTATGAGTACCCTCATCCAACACTTCGTTTTCAAGATATATGGAGACGATTCATTTTGCCTTTGTGAGTACTCCTCTCCTATCTACCCTTTCGAGATATTTGCGCTTAAAGTTTTTATATCACCAATGGATATACGAGTACTTCTTGTACTTCTTCAAACGTTCCAATCGCCCTTTGTAAGTACCATCTTTCGGTACTCCGCGCTTGAAATGATGAATTGTCACCGATCACGATGAGGTCGAGGAGGACTGTGGTTTGTAGAAATGAATTCCTGTCGTTGAGACCTTCCATTACAGTACCATTTGATAAGAGGGCAGAAAGAAGGGCCTTTAATTAGACCTTTAATCAGAATACAATGAGAGATAAAATTAATTTTTAACCCAATTTGATGGCCGTCTGGCACACCTTCAAGGTATAGGTCATTTCCGAGGTCGAGAAAAGCTTTTACTGTTTTTTTAAAAATCGCCATTTCCATCGTTAAACACAATCTTTTTAACGCTATTCGAATTTTACGCACATTCGCACATTTTTCGTCTTTTTTTACACACGCTTGCATTCAGTCCAATTCTGTAACTTAAAATAATCTTAGCAACTTGCTAATAGTGAAGGTAATTGCTAGATGAGCAATATTTGTTAAAAGTGGTATTCTGTACTGACAAACTTAGCAATGTTGCCTAAAATTTTAACAATTCAATTGCTTGACCCTAGCAATAGGTAAAGTGCTGTTGTTAAGTCTTAGCAAGTGTATTTCACCCGCTCCAATATGGCAGGTGGTTGGTTTAAATACGAATTTTTAAACGCTGTTGAAGATTCAATTCTTATCATAATTCATCTAGTTTTTAATATCGTTTGGAGCAGTTCTTTCCAGAACTAACATGGCATTTTTAGCGCATTTTCCAAAGAAGTTGGGTGCGCTACTGAAGCCACTTTCTCTGTCCGTCTGTCCGAGACCTTAACTACTCCTACAGTTCAAGATATTTAATTCATTCCTTTTGCATTCGGTAGCGTATAACTCTGGCATCTGAGCCAAGCAAAATCTTGACGATCAAACGGCGCAATGTCAACTTTCCTATTTATAGATATTTTTTTGAAATTGTAAACATAGATGTCTCTAGTAAAGATAAGCATATCGCATATTGTAAACATCAGATGTGGGCATGTGCAAACTGCGCAACTGCCAAATTTCTTATTTCTTATTTATAGAGAAATTTTAACAACAGATGCTTCCAGGAAAGATAATCGTATTGGGCACCTGAACCAAGAAAAATAGTAACAATTACACTGCGCGTCCGCATTATGTCCGTTCAGTGACCTTTTCGGAACTACTGATCAATGCATGATACTACAAAGTTGTAGTATCATGTGATCAATGCACGGAAAATGCGCTAAAGTTAATCGTCTTAGGGCGAAAACTTTTTTACTTGTTTTCTACTTTGTTTTCTAAATTGCCCACAATTAGGGAATGTTGCTTCCATGTTGTTCTAGCACCACGCTGTTTGGTATCTGTATTTTCCATGGCGAGCAAATACAAATTACAAGTCGCACATCACTTTTAAAGTCACCAACGCGTCTATCGGTTAAACTTAAATCAAAAATACAACTAACCTTACAATTAAAAAGTTTAAACAGTTGTGAATTTAGGTGGTAAGAGTTCAGTAGGTTCAGTAATGCGTCTAAGTTTACGCCCAGTGACAACACTCTGTTACTAAGTTCTGACTAGTTCGTAGCAATTTGACGAAGTGTAGGAATATTAGCAACATTGCTCAAGTTGGTAGTTAAAGAATGACAAATTTGTTATCATTGCTCATAATGTTGCTAGAATTTTGTGTGAGCAATCTTGCTATAGTTAGCAATATTGCAAACTTGTTAGTTACAGAATTGGACTGGTGTCCAAATTCATTGCTTTTAAAACACTTGATCTTTAAGGATTTTTTGTCACACTTACTAGCGACATGTAAAATTGTCCCCAATTATCACAGCTAATGTGGCTCAATCCTTCCTTGCCTTCCTTCGAAGTACAAGCCCAGTATTTTGCTTTTACGTACCTATGTCGTCATCAATTCCATATACTTCGTACTCAATGTGACCCTTTCCACCAATCTCATTCATAACATAAAAATATGCCTCACATTCTCATCGTATCGCATTTTTCGGTGAGACAACAATTTATGAACGTCAGTGCTACTGAGCTTTGTACAAAATTTTGTTAATAAAGCGCCCGGAATTAAGCTTTCTCTCTCTTATTGTATGAAAAGTAGAGCTGTCGCTTTCAGTAGCCTTTTGGTGAATATAAATTTCTACATCTGATTCCAATTCATTAACTCAGCTGCTTCATAAAAATCTCTGATCGCCTTTTCAACAGGACACTACTTTCTCCGTACTCGCGTCGTTTTTTTGACGTCTCTAAAGTTAAGGCTAAATCTTTCACTTGATTTTCCCATAGGTTCATTGACGGTGCTGAAACTGAAACACATCCGTCGTATTATGCGTATTTATAATTATATGAAATTTTTCTGCTTTAGGCGGAAAAATGTTGGTGCAGAGGTTAATAGATTCAGACGAGTATAGCAATAACAGAACACGAATTACAAAAATACTTCAGTTATATTCACAATATATAAAACTACAACACGGAGAATATGTAAATGGAACATTATAATGTGTCAGACGGACACACTCTACAAAAACAATCATACGTGCATTTTTCTATACAGGGACATTTATTACGAAGTAGACATAGGGATTTACGTGTATTCACGGTACACTTATCGTGCGTGTAGTGTTTTTCCCTATGTTTACTTTTAAATGACAAAATTCGTTCTGAATACTTCTTAATAAATATCACTGTATATCCAAAAGTCTACATGATTTTCTAACAAAAAATTATTCCTTAGACAGTAGATGGACTGCTAATTAGCCCTACGCTTTCAATACAAAATGGGTGGTCACGGGTATGTATATCTCAGTGTATACTAAAGTCGTGTAAACACACTTCGGAAATAATGCCGAAGATGAGAGCGAGCCACCCTGTAGTAAAGAAAAATATTTGTTTAGGTTTTGGAAATAGCAATAGGGAAATCCTGTATGTAAAATCATTCAAGTTGTTTCATAGGGTCTGGGGAATTTTATTTCAAATAGACACAGATATGAAAGAAGTTGATGAATTGTCATTTTATATTTAGTGAATTATTGTAAAATTAGTAATTGTTTAATTAATTTAATTTTATTTTCTTGTCTAAAGAGCTTAAACAAGGGAACATGTAATCGAAATGTAATTATAATGTGAAAAGTTTAATCTGGCAAAGGATTGAGTGAAAAGGTCTTTAATGGTAATTGGTTCTGTGATAACAATACCACGTGCGAGATAAACAACGCATGTGTTTATCAATACGGGCGACGGAGCATAGTTTCGAGTATCGCCGGGAAACAACGATATGGAATTTATGAATAGGGGTGGTTGCTCCTTTAAATAGGAAAACGAAAAAATAAACGATCAGCCATTGTAATTATAACCTCATCAAACAAGTTATTGGGTTACCAAAACAAGCGTTTTAAGATTCCAAAATAGTCTAGTTCTTAATTCTAAGATAAGTCAGTACTTCAAAATTTGAAATTAAAAATCCAATTAATCGTATTTCACGTATTCTATTTCTGTGCCCCTTTACCAACTTAGCCCATAATCAGGGACGCAGTTCTAAGAAAAAAAGTATCGCAGCTCACCTTTGCAGCCGTAGACGAATACGGCTCATCAAATAACGACCATATCTTAGGCTTCGTATGTTGCCACCACGATAAGGTACCCTTATAATAATCCTCCTCGAATCCAAACTTTCTCGCAATTTCCTCGTCGCTCGGCTTCTCCGTGTCCAAATCTAACCGATCCAGAACCGCCAACGTCTCTTGCGTATCTCTGTGCTGGAAAATGAAATAAAAGTTCAATTACCTACCCAATGAGATTTTCTTATAACACTAAAGAACTGAGTTAAAACGTTGTGTGAAGTTGTAACGTTACTGATTTGCAATTCAAATTTTGATCCTCTTGTTAAGATTAAAATGGAATTAACCCGTGAATGAAGGAGGAAAAAGGAAACACCGAAAATTCAATTTTTCTTTTGATACTCACTTTACGAACATGGTTTTTAAAGATTGAATACCGCGGTATTATTATAACGTAGCTGTATTTACCTGGAATATACGTAAGCGACGACGTGGAAATGGAAAATTACGGCGAAATTCGACATCTATTAGCGCTGTCTTCAGCAAATACCGTCAGTAAATTTTGCATGACTAATTAGTGTACTTAATTTAATGCCGAACTCGTTGTTTTTGTTTATTTAAACCGATTTGTTTCGTTCTGTTCTCATTAACGGGGTAAAGTAAACTTTAAATCGGCTTTTGTCTACTCGATACTGATTTTGTACAGTTCGAGGGTTTAACAAGGGTGGTCTTTCATTGATTTATTTTCCAATTAATACTTATTAGTTTTTATGCTACTCTGTACTAAAAAAAATATTCTTGTGGCACAAGAAATCAAACATAGCTCGTTAAAAGGGATTAGTATTCAAGACCTTTTTGTGAGGGTTTTGAATGAACATTTTGTAGGCATCAAGAGTAAATTTAGACCTTTCAGTTAGACGGTCGGTAAAACTAAAACATACCAAATTTTTTGGTAATTCTTGGAGTATTAAATGTTCTCTTCCAAACTTCAAAAGAGGATTTTACCTCCTTAGACGGTCGTTAAGCGATTGCCAATATTTCATATCGCCTACTCATACTCATACTCATACTTATACTCATACTCATACTTATACTCATACTCATACTCATACTCATACTCATACTCATACTCATACTCATACTCATACTCATACTCATACTCATACTCATACTCATACTCATACTCATACTCATACTATACTCATACTCGTACTCTTACTCTTACTCATACTAGTAAATATACAAAAAAAAGTTTCATATAAATCGATCAAACCGTTTCGAAAGAGTTCGACCACGCAGTTCTGTATAATTATGCGATTCTTCCCTTTAGACAACATTAAGTTGTGCCAAATTTTTCGTAATTCTACCTCCAAATCGTAACCTTCTAAATGGAATTAGAATTTGAAACTCTTTCAAGAGCAAATTTTACCCCTTAGGCGGTCACTAAATCATGTTATTTTTTTTAACCTAATCGTAACCTTCTACCAGAAATCAGAATTTTAAACCCCTTTGTGGTGGTGTTAAATGAGTAAGGCAGTCACGCCAAACATTTGGGTAGTTCCACCGGTGAATCGCATCCTTCTAAATTAGAATTAGAAACTTTGTTTTGGCAAGTGTTTGATGAATATTTCTAAAGATTGAAAGCAGGGATTTGACACCATAAGACGCTACCTAACTCATGCTAATTTTTTTGGTAAATCTAGAGCCTAATTTCACCCCCTTAAACGGCCGTTTCCCTCCAGCAAGTGTCCTTCTTTATATTAGTTTTATAATCCTTGTCACCCTTATCTCTCAAACATGGTCGCTTTTGTACCTGTTGCATCCCCAAACTAGAACTAGTTATTCATTTGAGAGTTCCTTCCAAGAAAATTATCCTAGTACGCCCTGTATATAACTATTTTACCTGTCCCTGTGTATATTCCCACTTGTTATGTGCGGCGCACGAGCTGCCGCATTCATCGAACAACAATCTAACGAGAAGAATCAAGTTGTCGCTGTACAACCGTCGATAAAAATGAACGTGTTTGTTAAGAAGCAGCATGTCATTTTATTTGTACCACACGGCGAATTTCCTCGTTATAATCGATAGCACCGTCAAACTAGAATCGCTATAACTAGCTCGTAATCTACGCTCTAACTAGTAGAAAATCAATTAACGCCATCGCCGTCATGGTTTGTTTATTGCACTTTCTTCCCAGAAGACTGAATTCGAAATAAGTCCTTTCATTCTAATTCCTTTCTTAATTATTCTAATTTGTAGTACTTATTGTGTCGCCGTATCGAACGCCAGATCAAGATTTATAATCAATTATTTTATTTGTATTTTGAATCAATAAACACGTTAAATCATTCATGTCAATATTTTTTCATCCCTCTTGTACAAAAGTAAGCAATTACATTTACTAATAAATTTGGAAGCGCTTCATTTGGTCTGATTGGTCCATTCTGACTGGGCTTGGAGCAATATTGGACAAGAAATATAGATCGAAGCACCTTCTTGAGCTGCTCTGTATTCTTGGGTTCACTTGCTTTACAGTGCTTATAGGTATTATTTACTAATGAAGCGGACGATGTACTGCCTGCATTTGACAGTTTTTACTGATTTAAAGATATAATTCAGGTAACTTATCGATTTTAATTGTGGTGGGATATACAAATTGGCGGTTTTTTTGAGCAAATCCTTCCCAATTTTTCTTGCCATACATTTAGCAACACCACATTATTTCTTTACCACAACATGTATTTGTATAGACAAAGAAAAGAAGGTAAGTTCATCCAAGGAGTTAATAACCTAAGGAGCAACTACAAGTCAACGGGTCAGTAAGAAAAATCAACGTCTACGTTACATTTTCAAACCTATACATTGTGACCCATCGCATCATTCAAGCAATTTTTAAATTTCTGATTTATTTGAGCCTATTGAATGTGGTTCGGATTTAGAATTAATTTTTGTTTCAAGGAATTTTCAATAATCAATCAGTCAAATTCAAGGAACAGATTTATAACTAAGAAGTTTTTTGTGGCAGTCCCACGTATCCACAAATGTAAATTATATTATTAAGGCGAAATTGCATCATGTCAAGGGGATTCCCTTGAGAGAATTAAATGTAAAATGAAACTGTCACCATTATCCCTTGTATTAGTGGCACAGCGACAAAGGAATATGAAAATTTATACCCTTCATGATATTTACATTACAAAAGACAAACACGACCTCGAAAAAGTTCTTTCGGAGGGTGAGTACAATCCATAAAATCGAATGGGCTCCTTGTTTGTCTTTACGAGAGATTTATTATATTAGAATAACCCCAGACGCACAGATTGAAAACTCTACGGAAACTCAAACAAGGTCGTCCGCGTGACGTTTTATGGAACTAGACCGTGTCGGGAAAGTAACTTCATTGTAACCAACTTAATGATTACCACTACTGTAACTGAAATGTACATTCAACTCCTGACAAAACCGTTGTCTGAAAAGTTTACGGCTGGTAATTACCCACGTTGCCAACAATGCGACATTGGATTGATTTGCTGAACAGCACATTATCGTAAAAGGGCGAAGCATCAACCTATTCGGTTTCCTCGTGCAATTTTATCTAATTACATTCCACACTTTGTACAACTAGTTCAGGAAGTAATCGTTACTCCGAGTGTAGTCTGAATGGAAATTGGAATTCGCAATGGAACAGAGTGGCTACATTTAGTTTTGTCACGCCGATAATCTAAATGTTCTTCTTGTTTTAATGGAAAAAGTTTATATCATTTTCGGATTCTTTGTTAAGAATAGAGTGTCTCTGTATAGCAATTTAATTTGGAATATTTAGAGACTTGCCATTTGTGAGAAAGCGTACAATAATTTAGAATGAACAGAAACGTACAAGTATGTAACGACTTCTCCAAAATAATGTTGGAAATGGAAGCTCACGCAAAACAACCACAAATTCCGGATTACATATCAACAATTTCAAAGGAAAATTTAAACTGAAATAGAAAAACTCCCCATGACCCAAGACAAATTTGAGTTAAAGGAAATATGAACAAGATTAAGGAACATAGTAATAAACAGATCCAAAAGGACCGGTGTAATGTTCTCAGTCAGAAAAAATGGCGGAATGGTTTTGTAACATGGAAATTCAATTAGTAACGTTCATCTACCATTAATAAACGGTGTAATCTCAAAATTTTTAGTTAGCATTTTTTCATAGTCTTGATTCCCAATTAGCTGAGTTGCAAAAGTAACCAAGGAAAGCTAATTTCTGGAGTATAATTTAAAACCACACCCAGACAGTGAGACGACCATCAGTGATTAAAACAAGGATAAAAAAAACCACTACGTTTCATTCCAGAAAATTGACTCTGGAATGTTTTTACTCTGAACATTCTCTACCTGCACATTCGTTTAAAGAATATTTTCACGGAAACGTGTACGCCTCGAATTTGCTTTTGGGAAATTCTCTTGGAGAAATAAACTTTTCGTTTATTCATGCAGGTGAAAATGGTTTTCTGCTCTGCTGAGTTCTGCTCTAAGGTTTTGACCTCGATCCTACGTCGTGGCCTTGAAATTTCTCCAGTAACCTCCCAAGGTCGTGACCTCGGTGATGGCATTGTTTGTAAAATGTCGGGCCCTGGGATTTCTCCGACGGAAAAGTCATTACTTTGATAAAGGGGATTTCTCGATTGCTTTTGTTGTTCAAGATCGTCGCCATGGCGCCGTAACTAAGGAGTGACTTTCTTTATGGACCAATTAAAAGCGAAACCGCAATCAAAACACAGATCAAATTAACAAACCTCAAATAAATCCGCCTATTTTACTTAATTGAAGGTTCAATATTTTACAAGTTCTGAAGAAATTGTACCGTCACCCAATTACTAATTAATTTAAAAACCGTTGTCGTCTGTATCGTTCGCTTGTGTATTTTGAGTTAGCCTGAACTGTATAAAACGAAACTCAAAAACGTAGGGAAAATTCCCGAGCACGACGTTGCACCATAAAACAAGGTCACTATTAGTTATGTTACCGAGAAATCTCCTTCGCAAATGTATTTGAAGGTCATTAGAGTATACAAGGTTAACTTGATAATTATAAGGCGATTACTAACTGTTACTGGTACAAAACGTTTATTGCTTTGCTTTGCTTCGCTCGACGCTTTGCTTTTGCTCTTTTGCTTTTGCTTTATTTGTAGTCATTTCATAAATTGAAATAATAGCGCGCCTAAAAAACAAGGTCACGCCTTAGTTACGGCATCAAGACTACGGCCTTGGTTCATAATCCTTAGTTACACAACCGAGAATACCCTCCACGAGCTTGTACCAAAAGTGAGGGTCATGGCATTGGTTCAGCACCAAATGTCATGACCTTGGACAGCATCCAAGGTCATGACTTCGCCCTTGGGGAACCCCAAAGTCAAAGTCCATAATCCAAGGCCACGACTTTGTGACGGCGACACCGGGGGAAACGCCGAGCCCATGACCTTTGGCCAGTTCAAGGCCACGATCCAGGCCGGGAGGACAGAAGTGGGGGGGGGGCGACTTTTTATCGCAAAGTTTGTGCTAAGGTTAAGTTTTAAGTGAACACCACAACTTTTACAAAGAACTCAGGAATGTAAAGAAGGTAAAGTTACTCATGAAGAGTGCATTTTACCTCGTACATGGGACATTAGCAAAATCGAGAGAGCCACTGACGGTTACGTGACGTCATTAAGCCCCCCAGCTACGATCATGAAATTAATGGGTGGAGGGTACTACTTAATTAAACGTTTTCAACAAAAAATTGCCGGAGAAGCGCGAACTTTTGCACAATTTTAATCAAAAGTTCGCTTCATTTCGTTTAAATCTGAGGTTATGTTACTTATATTTCAGCATTCTTAAGTTGGTGACAGACAGGTGATAACACGGATACCTAACTAAAACTAAAACTAAAAAAACTCTCTGAACACGGTTCACGTGAACTCATTCTGAACTTTTAATGTCCCCGGATGGGTAGATTCACTATTGGACCTGATAGAATTATATGATTTTTTTAAACGTTGATGTCGCACTCTGCTATTTCGCGTACTGATCGATACATGCGTTTACGTCGCACCGTATCGATGTGTTTATTTTACATTCTGTGCGCTGGGTTTCAGTTATCACATCCGTTAGTATCGAGCGTACGAAATCTCGGCAGAAAATATAGTTTATTATAAATTATTTCGTAGTAATTAGAAGAATTTGAGTACTTGGACACAACTTGAAACATTCAGAAGGACGCTCAAGATACAATTGAGCAAAACTACAGGAGAAAATGAATCTTTAGTGTAGGTAACAAAGAAATGCTAACGAAGCGTCACCCTTTCTTTACAAAGCAAAAAAAATTTTTTTTCGGTGTTAATTTTTTTAATATGGAGTGAAATAATATTCGTCGAACTCTAAAGTGCAAGAAAAATTGCTAGCTCACCGAGAAGAATACCCTAAAAAATTTCGTTGCTACCCTGTAGATTTTTCAAAGACGGGGATTCGTGTTTGAATACCAGTGACGCCCAGAAAAGGACGTATTTTGCCAGTTTAGATGCCAAGATTAGATTTCGCTTTTTGCCAAGTTCGAGGACGGAGTGCCGTCAGTTTGAGTTTGCTTGTTTCCAGTTTGTAAGCCAAGTTACGGTCCGTTTGAAGTTGGTTTTCGCAACTATCGAGGTTGAATCTTACCCAAAGCAGGGACCCGGACCGGACCGAAAAAGAACCGAAAACCGGACCGAAACCGGTACTTTTTATTGGACCGAAAACTGAACCGAAACCGTTATTCCTTCAGAAATGGAAACGTATTGAGAACCCGAATCCATATTATTTTTTGCGGTTCTTTTCGGTGTTTTACGGTACTTAACAAATGCGCAGAACCGAACCGAAACCGGGCCGGAACCGTTATAAATATTTTCGCTTAAATATAAACAGAACCGGAACCGATGTTTCATTTGGGTCCGGGTCCCTCGCCCAAAGTCCATTTTAATTGTTCATCAAAAATTAGTGGAAGCCGGATTGGGATTTGAGGATTGTGAAATTACCCACTGTCTACTAAGAGGAAAATAATATTGCGATTAGAGTAGCACCATTCCTCTGTGCTGGGGTGAGGATTTGTGCTGGGAAAATCAGAATTATAGAGCTAGCTAGCTTTGTAGTGTTTTGCCTATGGTCCTCTTTGACCTGGCATCAGTGGACACAGCAATGTATACCTATGAACCCAAAGACAATGAAATTGCGCGGCTTTATGGTTCAGTGGTAGAGCGTTGGACTATAAATCCGGAGGTCGGGTGTTCGAACCTGGGTTGAAGTCAATTTTTCATCTGTGGCAGAGATGGGAATTACCTTAGACCAGTTTCGAGCATTCTGTCGGCTACTCCGAATTAGGTTTTCCTTCAGTTTTCCTAATTCGTAAGGTAAATACCGAAGTAGTATAGAACAACTTAAGACCTTATGCAGAGGCATCTCTAAAAAGCATTATGCGGGTCACTCTGTAATTGAGCGCAAGCCTGTTGAGGGCCCAGAACAAGAGAGGAATAGTAAATAAATAAATAAATAAAATAATAAACTACACGTAACACCTTTATACAAACACTACACACATTCCTACTTTTAACAGATAGTAAATAAAACCCAAACAGGTGATGTTCTCGAATCTAAAACTTGATGCTAAATGCTCCGTTATACGTCCAGCTTATCTAAGGAGCTCCTCAAAAGACACTCGAAAATGAAAAATAACAACAGAGTAGGTTTACAGAACCTTCAAAGTTCAAACCCACAAATCGACTAAACTCGTACAGTAGAGGGTTAACGATGTATATACTTCCACTCATCACAACCGTTCCATTTGCGTGACCACAATAAGGTCGGAAGTTGGACCTATACCCGAAATTAGAAGGATAATTGTCGTAGTCCCAAATTTTCATATACTTACGTACACCCTACTGGCCGTCTCGACACGGAGCGCTTTTGTTCATAATTTAGGCGCTGCGGTTTCGGTCTATCGCGAAATTGTTTCTCTGTATGAAACTCGCAAACAAAAGAGAGTCGACCTATTTTACGAAATTAGTTTTAGAGCGACGAATGTCGGTCCCGAAGGACTTTATTGTGGACTTGATTATTACCTACACTTGGTTAGATCTCTATCAGCGGAAAATCCGGTAGTCGGCGACTATCTTTCGCTACAATTGAAATTTCTCGCAATATCGCTTTGTCCATTTTCGTTCCAGATTCCTATCAATCATGATTCATGACATACGATTTAGAGAGAAGACGCGAATTATGAAGAATCTCGGTACGCAACGGCACGGGCCCCGTAAATAGGCGTTTAAAACGTGCGACGCATATGGGGAGGCAAATTCCGGCTTTTATTTACAAGTTTGTTGCAAGAAATATTAATAGATTGTTTTACATACAGTGATATTCATTTATAACTAGACATAGGGACTTGTGTATTGTTCTCCCTATGTCTAGTTTTAAATGACAAAAACTCTTCTGAAGGACGCCTAATTTTATGCAACCAAAATAACTTCTTTCGTATTTTTATTTTCGTTCGTGTGCCATGTATTCACTTGAAGAAAAAGTTGATATGGTCAGTTGGTATAGTGTCAGTACAGTAGCATAGTTTAAGGAGCGTAAGAGACCTATTTTCTGTGTTGATTACTTCAAAATTAGTGGTTGTTTAAATGCGATCCACATAAGACACCGTAAACAACCCTTAATTTTAACGGAGGATATGAAACTGAATGTTTTAATTTTTGTGGAAGAAAATCCCATAAGAAATAAGAAATAGCGGCCGAATTTAATATCTTTTCATCATAACCTAAAAACGTACTATTTACTGTCGTTTTCTTACTAAAATCTAGAATGAAGCGGAAAAGTTGTCTGCGCCATCGGGAGAACACGAGCAATATGTGGAAATTACCGATTCATTTGATGTATGTACTGACTTGTTTGTAAAACTGTTGGCTCGAAATCACGAACGAAGGACGAGTTACATACCTTGGGGACAAGATTATGGTAATAAAAACTCTTCGGTTTAGAATCTATGTGTGATATAGGTATGAATTGCACTAATTTTGTCGTAGCATTGAATTTGTTTACAAGGCCATGCAAATGCTCTTTACAAAAGGATTTTATACACCTTATCTCAGAGTCTTGGTACCTGCTTACCTGACCCATTGTTCCTAAAACTTTTTATTGCCTCCATTTTGCTCGCTTGGTGCTAGTTTTGCGGTATTATAGAAATTTAGGCTCTTCTCATTTTTAAGTTATTATAGACCGATTATATAGGGCGACTTCGATTTCATGATGTTAAATTGAAAATCCTCTTCTGGCTCAAACTTGTGCTTATGTCGGCTATTTTTCCCTTTGGGAAACCTTTTGTGTTCTTATGGTTTTTTAGAATAGACGTCCATCTTGACACAAGAGATTTTCTACCGAAGTGCAGCTTGGTTTTGGTCTGCCCTATAGCGTCCTGATTTCAGTTCAAAAATGTTGCAAGTGCGTAGTGGGCCAAAATTGTAGAGCACTTTTGACTAATTCTGGGTAAGTACTGAAATTAAAAGAAATTCCCCAATGGCTTTTTAGTGATTTCGAAACAACCCTTATTTGTATACTCTTCTGCTACTACTAGATTAAAGGAATCAAAATAAATTAAAACGAAAGAATTTATATTTATGCCTAAACAAAATCGAAACTATATAAATACCACAAATAAAGACTGGGAAAGGAACTGCATTCAGTGCCGAAAAACCCCGTTCTTCCATACCTCAAAGCAGTAGAGACCGGAATGGGTGAAGGCATAAAGCAAGGAACCCTTGCGTATTTTGAAAAGGCTAAAGATGAAGAGGAGGAAAATGTGAAACTTCACAAAATCCTTGAAGAAGACCTCTAATAAACCCTGCGAAATCACACCAGTATGTCCAAAAGACCAAAAACCATTTCCAAAAATCCAGGACGTCTACAGAGCTCGGAGGATCTCTGAAGAATATCTGAAATTCTAAAGAAATTATTGGGATTGAAAACAACGTCAGGGGGGCGTTTTTCGGCTGAAATAATATTGAAGTGGGCAATTTTGTGTTTTAATTTAATCTAAATCTAGAGAATTTCATTACGAATAAGCACAGAATTGGTTTATTTAATCCGAAATGGTTATCTTAGTGAATTCCTGTTAATTGCATAGTGTATGTTTGAATTGAATTTGTTTATTTAAATTGTGAGATGTCAACATTGCATGTAAGTTTTGCGATAAGGAATGTTTTCGGACGAAAGTTAATTTTTTTAATACTCACGTTTGTTTGGTGCTGATAGCAAAGGACACAGGTGCACGTTTTCTTTTGTGCGTAATTGCGTTATGGAAGAGGGGACGCTTTACGCGCTCCTTATTGGGCATTACATTTGAAATTGGCGGAAGCAGGAGTTTGATGCTTCTGTGGAAGTGGTGTTCTGATAAATACGAAATTAAATAGAGAAACGTTGCTTGTCAACCTAAAGCGACTGTCTCACGGTACGCTGTTAATCTCGCGACGGGAAAAGAGCGTGTACGTTTCTCTACGCTAACTTTATTGGCCATATTAGTTATTTGAAGACGCAGTTTCGTCGCAATCATAATAATCTGTGCTGATGCAGTTAAGTTAAAGTCCGTAAAAAGTTTAATGCGGTTTATCCGTTTACGGAAAAAAGTTACGTTGATTTTGGAAAATCAGGCATAAGGCATAGGTAGAAGAAAGAAATTTTGCCTTTGAATTAAACAAACAGACTCGAATGATTGAGTTCAATGAAGTAGAAAAGAAATGAGTCTGCCAACGATTGCGTTTGTGCCGCTGAATGTCGTAAAACCGTTGTTTTGACCAGATTAAATGGATTCTTAAGAGAAAACTGTAAGTAATTTTAAAACGTTCTATGTTTATTTTGATAAACTCGTTCGCAATTTCGCAAAATCCCTTAAAGGATATCTAACAATTTTCTGAAAAGTGTTTAATGATTATTGAATCTTAGAAGAACTTCTGAAGATTCTTCGGAAGAACTTTACTGAGCTGCTTTGAAATATAACGGAATAGTCGATGACGAATATAAAAGAATTTTAGGAAGTTACGTTTTACCCAATTATCCAATTACCTACACAGGTAGATACCAGAAAGCTTTACCTATCGGTAAATGGCATACTTTCAATTTGATAATATAGTCCCTAGTCAGATTGTATTATATCTAGAAGGAAAAAAATCACAAATAGAAAACTGAATTCCGGTGGATTGCTTCAATATAATAAACATGAAACGGGAATGTACATTTTTGCTGGGATTGCTCATCGCCGGGATAACCGAAGCCGGGAAGTAAATGGTCGCCGATATGGCTTGTCGTCGAGAAATCGATACCAAGATGGTCATCACCGGGATGGGAATCGTACGGATGACCGTGGTCGTGCTATTTTAGTATATTAAGTCGCTGCATAAGTGCAAATTTTGCAATATTTGTCATACACCTTCATTTCGCTTATAATTAATGGTTATCAGCTAGACTAAGGTTGCAACGGTAGCTCTTAATTTGGATTTAATTTTTTGAATTTTTTATAAAGTAGCCATTTCGGAGATTCCTAAATGTGCATTGGAGGTTTGTTAGCAGAAGGTGGGCAGAGTAGTCGAAGTGTGGCTTGGTAATTTCAAGGTTCGCAGTTTAAATTTTTAAGCTGACAAGACAATCATACTTTGGTTCTGCGTATTTAAATTCTATCGATTATTGTTCTCATAATAACTTTAGGCAGTCTGGGGACCAGATGTCGGAGTAACAACAGCTAAAGTGGGTATCTTATTTAATACGTAGGGCAGGAACCAGGAAGCAAACGAATCAGTGATAATCGTTTGTCGTTAATAAGAAGCGTTAATTACTTCAAATGAAAAGGTAGAGATTATTAGTGGGAGAGTATTGTATTGACTCGGGTTTGGACTATAGCGTAATCAGTGTGTGGTCCAAAATTAAATTTTTCTGAGATTCGGTTTTTCGCTAACAGCAACTCGGGTGCGGGTTACCAGAGCAAAATGTGTAGTCTGAAAGTAAATTGTTCTCTGATAGATTCGGTTCTGAGTCACGGTGGGGCTAGCATCAGAAAAGAAAAGTAGAAAGAATTCGGTTCGGGGTTATTCGAGCCGCCCATTCATAGTTTTTGCATTATGGTATGCGCAGCGAAAAAATCGTATAAGATTTTCCACTGGGAATGAGATTATTATGTAAAGTAGAGCCGATAAAATACTTCAGCAGTTGGGTAGGTGAATTACTGTCGCGTAAAATTATTATCTTATTCAGTCAAGGACAAATCAATTAATCGTGCCGTTTTTTACTACAAACGACTATTGTTTGCAGTAAGTTCGGGACTGGCGTCCGTCATCATAAAATTTAGGAGCCGTGAGCCAGATTCGCAGTTCACATTTATTGACACAAATATTTATCGCAATTTTATAACAAGAGAAGCAACGGAACCTGGTGAGTGCAACTCTCAATGTTATTTATGTACAACCAATTTTGTTTGGAATTTCTGATATCCTATTATATTGTTTCGCGGATTTAACCATTGCGTATGCTTTCTATTACTAAAATCGTGGAGAATTGTGGGAAATTTGGTGTGTGGTTGTTTAATAAAAGCTCATCGTATCATACCTGACACCTTCAGTAGGTAGACAAACTGAAACTGAAATGCTACACCTACCTGTGTATATGTCATCCAACAACAAGGCTCGACTTGATTAGCATCGAGTCCCCAGAATTCGAGCTCCTCTTCAAACAACGGACCGCACACGTCGGATGGATAATGAAGCTTTCCCGTTCTGTAACAATTCACCTGACGAAGTTTCCGCGTTACGAGACAGTTTTACCTATAGTAATTGAGGACCTGGGCGAAGACTCCGGGATGCCGATCGAAGAAGTATTCGTTGAGAATGGGATCGTAATTAGCTAACGCCTCCGTGAGTCTCGAGAGACGCGTCGCCGGTATCTTCTTCAGCGTCGCCTTGTACGTCTCGTGACGTATACCGCCCACGTTTAAGACGACGCGGTTCTCCGCGTCCATATTTATTAAATTCATGGCTGAAATATTAAATCTGACCTTAAGCGGTGAAATTATTCGCCATAACTTACTTGCGCGGGATGGAAGGGTGAGTGGAGGTGCAGTAGCTGTCAGCAAACTTTAATTACTTGGAACGTCTTCATCTGAAACAAACAGGCAGATATTAGCCCCTTATACAAAATAAGTAAGTAAAGTGCAGAGTAAAATATTGCGTTGGCATTTGACGGAAACGAAACGTGGGTGTCTTATATTCGTGTTGGAAATAGTAAAATTGGCCAATTTGGCGTAGTTGTTTTTAAATAACAGTCACTACGTCATTCACAGGAATTAATCAATTGGCTTAGCTGTTATACGAGAGTCGTGCGATAAGTCTAATGTTTAAATCATTAGAGCGCTATGTAGTCAAGGTTTGATACTTTTTCTATTTGGGGAATGTGTCGGAGAAGGAGAAATGATAGAGTTTGATTCTGTTACGAAAGAACCAATGGGCTTTAAGTATCGTTTTGTTACGAAACGTTGCAAGTGCTTTTAAAGGCCACTTATACACTCAATTCGTATTGTATTTTTATAGTACATCTGGAATATAATTTCAAAATAAGGGAAATAAAATAAAATCATATCGATAACTACTGATTAATTGGGCTGCTTATTCGAAGTTCAATCAAGTGAATTTGGTTGAAATAAACCGTCCATTTAATGGTTTGTTGCAGGAGCAGAAGAAAAGTTGGTACGTACAAAATCCAGTAAAGAATAAAAAATGTTATCGACATCGCAAGTAAGAATTTGGCTAATGATACCTTTGAACTGGTAGAAGGCTGATATTGCTGAACGCGTGGATTTGAATATGTTTAATCGTGCCAAACCAAAGTTCTTGGGTTTCTTCTATTCTTAGCTGTAGCTGCAAGACCATCGGATTTCTTTCAAGAAAGATGGATTTTCCTACCTTAAAGCAATGGAAACGGGTGGAACGACTCTTGAAGTACATAACAGGAGCCCAGAACTATGAAATTTTGTACAAGAATCATGGTGGTGATGCTGAATCATTTTGTGACGCGGACCATAGCGGGGACCGAAGAATCAACCACCGGAATATCTTGTTCAAGTGCCGTGATGGTCTCATTGCTTGGTCAAGCAAATTGCAGAATTGCGTATCTGATTTTTAGGAGAAGTTTTGATGGAAAAATGATCTAACCAACCCTTAATGATTTCTAATGTTAATGTGCTGCTAAGAGAGTGATAGTAAATGCCCAGTAGGTATTGAAAACTGTCATGTTGCCTTTACCATGTTAAATTATATTCCTTTTTATCATTAATTACAACTGTTTACCATTCAATTCGTGCAAGACTTCTTTATTTATTTAACCACAGATCTCATTACTTCCCCCTAGCTATCTAAATGGACGTATCTATGGAATTTCTGGAGTTGAATCAAGCTCAAAGTATTTACTTGAATCCAGATCCACTAAATAAAAGCGTCTAGTAATAATAAGCTCTTTATTAAAAATCTGTTTAGTGAGTGAAGCAATTTCCATTCTGATTTCAATTGCAAATACTGTACACTTGTCCAACATAATTTAGCAGTCTTCGCAAGCTAAAGAAGTTTTTTTAAGAATGCTCATTTAACTACACAATAGCAAATGCTTTTCATATTTCTTTCTGTATTTGTGCCAGGAAACCCCCATTTCCCAAGATTGTTGTGAAAATAACCATAATTCACAACCACTTTCTTTCGCAAGTACGACAGAAAAACAGCTTTTACCTGAATAGAACTTCAGGTGCAATTTGTAACGGCTTAGTGGTACTTTAATTTACTTACGATATTGCATAAAGCTAAGATTGCATACATTAATTTCTGCTTCAGTTTTAAGGGCTTGTGAGGTGGTTCGGATTGGAATGGAAAAATGGGAGTCAATTTTAAAATTAAACTGACACTTCTAACTCCAGTCTTGAAATTGACGAAAAAGTTGATAGTATAATTTAAACTTTAAACCTGGACAAGACGATAACAGAGTGGGGGATGCAATTTTGAATCGTTTCGATTCCACGCTGAGCTCGACAGGGAGGGGGGCGTTAACGACAACGATTGCAAATTCTAAACATTCTTGAACTTGCAGATTATGACAAAGATGTAACGAGACTTGCGCGTACGTTTCGTGCATGTAACGATCGCCTTTGCTCATTCAATTTCCCGTCAAGAGCCGAGTTTTTATTCAAGGCGTGCTTTTTTTGCTTTAATTCATTTTTTCTTCATTAATCTGGTCCCTTGCTTAAAATTCCTTACGCCTTATAAGTGAGTATACAAATTATTTTCGAAGTGAAGGCTTTCATAACTCACACGCTTATCGTCATGTAAAATTCATTTTAATTTGGGGAGTTCAGGAAGAAGTTGAAAAGTAATAAATCATCTTTCCGAAATCTGCTCGGTCAATATAGAAATGCTCTTGTGGCTGTCTCAGATTAAAGTTCCCCATCTCCACCTGAAAAATTGTGAGGGCATTCGTATTCCTTCAGATGGTTAGTGTAATGGTTGAGGAGGTTTATTTACTACCAGAATATCCTCCACATAAACTGCTCGGCTCTAAGAAAATTGACCCCCCCCCCTCCTCGCTATGGAAACATTTTATGAGAGTGTGCGTTTGGAAGTTTGTTTTGGAAAATATTCACTTTTGGCATATTACCCCCTCTGTACGTTAAATAAACTTGTCAAATATATGCTCCGGTTTTATGGCGAGTGGGGAGGGCACCCCCGGAGTATCCCCCCCCCCCTAACCCACAATAAAAATCTGACTCGCGTAATTTTCTACCGGAATATTTTGCTTCCTCATCCTCAACAAAACTCACTAACCTCACACTACTTAAGGTTTATGCTTGGAATGCTTGCTCTTATAACGGTCAATCAAAAATGGGTTGCTGTTGACTGTTGAGTCGCCTTTGGAAGTTAAAGTTAAGTACGGTTTCCCATGTAACCAAAAATTCCAAAGGTGACTCGATAGCAACTCATTTTTGATCGCACAGTAGAAAATTTGGAATAACCGCTCAGAAAAAATTCTCTACAGAATAATATTTGTGTTAATTGTTTGTTTATCGTATGGGTGGTACTCCTCGGTTAGAGACGTTTTCAGATCGCATGAACAGCGGTCTGTGTGACCTAATGACAGTCGCAGTATGACTGCCGGGACCGCCAGTTTTACATGCCCTTCGAAGCATGGTAGTCAGAAGTTGTACCACAAAAAACTGTTAAGTTGTGAGGTTAGAGTTCGAGCCTTAAACCATTACGCCAAACTGACTACGGAGAACTGGTAAATCCGCTTTTCGAAATTCGCACGCTAATAATTTCTGGGTAGAGACCCGAGAGGTTCCACTCTGTATATACAACTTACGACGATGCACACATTTTTGAGAGTTGGCAACCACGCAATTTTTAGGAGGGGAAAGCGATTTGCGCTATCTGAAGAGCACGAACGTGGATTACGTTTGGCATCTTGTGAATGGTGGTCGTGTACGCGTCGCTCCATAAATGTTTGTTATTATTTTGTGTTATTTAATGCAGGTAGTAATTTTTGCATTTCTTTATATCGTATTATTGTGTTTTGTATGCCGCATTTTATATTTTTTGTGTTTCAATCTTTGTTTCTGAAATTTACTTGGTTTAACCGCAATGCAGAATAACATATTTAACACCGTTATCCTTTTGGTTTGTAATTTTTTACGTTTTTGGTGTAATTCTTGTTTAATTTATGTTTATTGTAGTTGATTACTTGGTCTTGTCTCTGAAGTAACATTCATATAAGTTTAGATCATTTTATTTTAATATGTGGAAATTACCGATTCGTTTGATGTATGTACTGACTTGTTGTTTGTTACTAACATTTTTCTCCGTGAATGAAGCAGTCACGGGGGTGGTAAGAACTGTAACCATTTGAGGTACGACACCTAATTCCGTGATTGTTTTCGGCATTCAACTGTAGGCTCGAAACCCCGAAACCAGGGGCGGGTTACCTATCCTGCAGGAGCAGGATTACGCTAATCAAAGTTCTTCAGTTTAGAATCTATGTGCGATACATGAGTGGCGATTCAATAATTTCCACATATCTCGTTTTTAGTTAAATTTGCCTTCAAGGCCATGTAATTTTCCATCTTGCTTTTAACAAAAGGACTTTATTGCACCAAAGATGCGTCACATCCTGTGCATTTCACCCTGCCTCAGAATTTAGGTACCTGCTTACCTGAGCCATAATTCCTAAAACTTGTTTTTAACCTATATGTTACCTCTTGAAGTTCACCTGCTACTTTTTGTGATGTTATAACACAATTTGATATTAATTTGACGGCGGGTTTTTTATTGGTAAATTCTTTTTTTCCCAGCCTATTTCTATTCTTATTCGGTGAACTACCATTTTCAAAGTTTATTTTTGCAATGTAATTTATTTCGACTTAAATTTCCGAGCTTTCACAATCTTAATAATTGCGATCATTATTAAACAAACTTTTTACAATTTGAGTGCTTTATTTTACGTTCCTTCCTTACTGTGCTTCAGGTCAGAGCGTTGTCCACAACTAGCATGGGGGGCCCTGCCTTGGATGTTTGATCACGTGCCACTTTTCAAATTTAAGTGGGATCTTGTTAAGTTTTGGAGGGAATAGTCATTCGGGTGGCCATTTTTAAACGTTGCCGGGTTGACATTATTTCCGTGTTCTTGTAGTGTGAATTTAGCGTAGAACCTGGGGGTTAAGTACACTATAGAACTCACATCAGGGCCCTTATTCTTCAGGTCATATGAATAAAAATTAGTGAGCGAAAGAGGGCGAGATTCTCTCGTAAAACCAATCAAGAATAGGTTATTTGGTCTTTGTCTTTTGACTCTAGTAAATTATTCTCTCTACCTCACTCAGAATACCTGCCATCGGAAAATTCACTGCCCATGATCTTCAGCTTCCTATAAATTTGCTTCTGAGCCTGCGGAATGTTTAATTTACTTCTGGAGTATTCGTTGTTGGGGACTTTTTTCGTGGGGTACTGATCTAACGTCCTAACGTCTAAGTCCTTTAATAATTAGCCTCTAGAATATTCGCCCACAAGAAGTTATTCGCTACAGATATACAAGCCCCCCCCCCCCCCCACCTCGTACGTACAGTTATAAGACTCCAAAAGTTTCCTCTCCTTCCTTTGACGTCTACCTGATACCAGGTCGTTTCAGATTATTCCGCTGTGCGAAAAATCGATTCTCGCAGGCGTATGGAATATTCTTCCCTCCTTCCAAATTGGTTCCGTACTTTGTATTTTTGGATATTTCGCTCTCGGAATATTTGCTTTCAACAACAGGTCTCATTTGAATCCAAAATGTTAAATCCGAAATATTCCACTCTTCGTCCAATTGAACGAATTCTCCGGCACAAACTTCTCTTGCAGTGACGAACACTTACGTATGTACCTTCAGCAAATTCCCCTTGTCAGAAAATCATCCAAAAATAGTCGCTTCCAGATGGTTGTTCGCCACCCGCATATAGGGCATATTTATTTGATTATTTCTCTCACCTCACCCGCCCCTAATCAAAATAATTCCAAAATTTTCGCTAGCAAAAAATTGCCTTAACTCGAATGCTCAGAAATTCGTCAACGAAAAACACTTCCTTACAATTAACCTGGATATTCATCTCTGGAATATTTTATGCAAATTATATTAACCGCAGGCAAAGTTTCCACCGAAATGTTCCGTTTAAGTAAATTGGCCCTATCTTTACCCAGAATAGCACTGGCCAGAATGTTACCTCCCGAGAAACGTGGCCCTGAAATATTGTCTTCAGAAATATTGTTCTTGGTAGATAAATAGATATCTTATTGACGCCTTTTGCCAACGACTTTTTAGAGTAAATGTACATTATTTTCTTCCTATTTTCTATTATACTCTTCATCCACTTTTTTCCTCTTTCCTCCTTGTCCAGTATTTCTTTCCTGCTTTCCCTTGTTCTTTCTACCTCGTTACGTTAAGATCCTCATTATTTCCTTCTTCCTTTCCACATAGTCTGCATTTCCTTTCTTTTTCTTCTCTCGCTATTAATTAGATGCTTCCCCTTAGATATTTCTGCACCTCCTCCCTTATTAGCTTTCTTCTGGTTCATGAATTCTCGAATTGTTTTATCTGTTGCCGAACTGGTACGAGTATATTTAGGACCCTTTACATCTTTATTCTACTCCTCACCTCCTTTTGACCCGTCCGCATGCGTCTCTTTTATTATATTTTTTTCCATGTTCCCACCATTTTCCTTTTATTGTTTCTTAATTCTTTTAGTTGTTGGTTCACCCTATTATTTCATTGAATCTGGTGTCCTAAATATTGAAATCCTTTTATTTCCTCCACTCTCACCTCCTTTTACTTTGATTTTTCTACATTAATTTCCATTCCTTTTTTTGTCTCTTCCCATCATTTCCCCATATCTCTTATGCAAATGTTAACTAAGGTTGAACATCCCTGTTACAAAGCGTTTATTGCCCAGAACACTTCAGACTCCTTTCGCCCTATCCTGCCTCTACTACTTGTTTCTCCGTGATTCTGTCCTTTGAATTATTATCTCTTTTCCCGTGCCCCAGTATTTTCCACACTTTTCCCTTTCTACTCCGTCAAAAGCTGCCTTTAAATTAATGAAACGCTTTGTGAGTTTTCCGTCCTATTTTCCGATTGTTTTTCAACCACTCTGTGTAGTTATATACAATCGATCGTTGCTCTGTCTCTTCTGTATACCGTAATCTAACACCTCTTCTCTTACAATTCCCTTTGTCACCTATCATTCAACACGATCGCAGGTATTCTGTACGCAGCAGTCTCTATTCCAATTATCTTATGGGACAAAATTTCATATTAAGATTACCTTATTTGGGTAAATAAATAACTAAGGAACTAAATAAATAATGTACTGTCAGGGAAAACTATGAGACGTCCGAAACATCAAATATAAATTTAAAATAAAATTTGTGCCTTGTGATCTATTTTTTATATCAGCTTGGAATATAAGATCATAAAAAACTGATGGCATGCAATCATCCCTTACTAAAGATATCACAGTTGGGAAATGGACGCGCTACATAATTTATATCCCAGAAATGTGGAAACCAGAAAGAGAAAAGTGAATTGGTCGCTTCCAACGTCTAATCCATACATTAGATGCTTACATATCCACTGATCCCGGTATTGGGTTGTTAAAGTCATACGCGTATAAGTTTTATTGCAACTTTTATTGGTTTCGTAAGAAACGATCTAAATTATTCAATAGGTCTTATCCCTTTTCGAGACTAAATTTAAATTGTACATTATTTACGCGGCGCGCGATGATATATTGGAGAGCAATTTTCGGTTAACGTTTACGTAATGTATTCGGCTACGGCAATTTAAAAAAAAAACGAAAAGGAAAACGGCAGCCTCTTAAAGTTACGAAACCGAAATTCGCGTAAAAGTTTGATCCTTAGGGCGGCAGATAACGTATTCATCGCGGCAATCTGTTAGAAAAACAAAATGGATTGAAGCGAATGGAGAATTCGATAACGTTCACTCAATGAAGTGCGCGGGAATTGAAGATGAATAGCCCTGTGGGATAAAACAGCTGAGATTTGATTAAGAACCTTTGTGTACAGGGTGAGTCAACGATTGCGCGGAGTAACTTAATGCCTTGAGAAAAGATTTTTCGATAGAGTGCTTTTGTATTGTGATATGGTTGACTAATGCCCTCAGAAAATTTCAACCAATCATATTAATGCATATTACAGAAATCACCTAGCAACAGACAAATATCCTCGAGTATTCATGCACTTGTGCAATACCCGCGGGTATTGCTTATGTGTAAATACCTAAAATGAAACTTAAATAAATAATTCCAAATTTTATTAACGAAAATTACAATTTGTAAAATGGCAATTTGTAACTGAACCCATGCTTATTTTCGGTTTCATGATGCTTTTGAAAAACCATGTCTTTGAAAGGATCGAAACAAACATTATATTCTTCTTATCTTGCAAAATTTTTGTCGGGCAATAGTCATCCCGTATATCCCTCGTACACGCCAAATAGCAGATCTGAGTATTTCGCTCGTGCACTACGTGCCGTCGCGAAATATTCAGGTATTTGGCGTGCACTTGGGATATAATACTTGAATATTCTCCACATTTTGAAAATATTTGCATTTGCAAGCGTCAGTATATATTGTCAAAATTATTACTTAAATTTTGATTCCAGGTTTTATATCTTTTATCCTGGGTTAAGTAAAAGTCAAATAAATACATCTACTATGAAACATTAAAAATATAGCTTACAGGGTGTTATTTTGGTAGGTCCAAAGTTGCAAAACTTCATATTTCACTTTTTTTAAATGTATTTTTCTGTCATCATTGAGCTCCTCCTGCTTTTCTTCCTGGGCTCCCTGTATAGGTATTTTGAAACTCATAGTCAAACCTCCAGGCCCCGAACATAACCCCTTTTAAAAGCTTGAATATTTATGTGTTTTTACAATTCCAGTTTTAAACTTCAAACGTTGCTAACCTTTAATTAACTTATGATTAAGTTTCCACACTAGAAACACAGATAGACAGATATGAAGTCCTGAGCAGTCCACTATTCATTTACCACTAACCCCATTGTTGTAAATCACCCTGTAAAATACCCATAAATTTAGATAAACTTTTTTAATTGATTGAGGAAAGCTCTCCTATCGTTTCATCGGGAAAACTAACATCTTCCTGTAAGATTGGTTCGACCGCAGAAACGCGACTTAGTGATTACCTTAAGCAAACCCAAGACGAAGTTCATCATACTCTCCGGAGCTCGAAACCGTACCCTCCTCGGAGTCGATATTATACTACCCGCCCGGGTCAACCTAAACCTCCCAGAGTATGGTAGGCCAGGCGCCTGGGGGTTGGCCTGTGGGAGCGCTGCAAACGTAACATCCGGCCGCTTAGGCAATGCTAGCAAGGGCGTCGCGAACGTCGTGAAAAATCTGGCGACTGGCGCGAATGGGTCGCCAATCGTCTCTTCCAGGAGCATCCCTCTGGGAGGTTTAGGTTGACCCGGGCGGCTAGTATAAAATCGACTCCGAGGAGGGTACGGTTTCACCGCCCGAAAAACAAGAGCTAAACCTACTCCTAACCGCCAATGGTGCCACCTTCACTCCAGTGGGAGAGCCTACCCCTTACATGGTGCACCACATCGAGACCCGCTGATATCTACGATCAATCTCCAAGCCAGGTTACTTGCAAATCGTAGTGGACGATAAAGACCGCGATAAAACCGCATTCGTCTCGCCAATCGGTCTTTACCGATTTAAGAGAATGGTATTCGGGTTAACTTATCGATCGCTTACGAAGCCAACTCCCTAGCGCATTCGACAAATTCCGCCAATTAAAGTTAAAAGCACGGAAGGAAAAGTGCCACTTTACATGCACGCGCGTAAAGTACTTAGGACATCTCATTACGCCGGATGGTCTCAGTACGGACCCCGCAAAGACCACCGCCATTGCCAACCTACCAGCTCCCCGGAACTGGACGCACCTGATGTCTTCGTTCAGACATGTTCTTGGTACGGGTCGCAAAACCACTAACCCCAGGGCGAGGGATCGGACGAACGACCGTTCGAATATGCAGATTGCCTCCTGTGTACCATCACAGTCGACATACCGACACGACCTGTCGCCGACATTCGCCGTGGTGGATGGGAGAATCCGGAGATATAAAATCATCGCCTACTTCGAGAATCCGACTCCACCCACGGATGACTTTTGGTTATGAAAATATGAAAATATGAAAATATGAAAATATGAAAATATGAAAATATGAAAATATGAAAATATGAAAATATGAAAATATGAAAATATGAATATATGAAAATATGAAAATATGAAAATATGAAAATATGAAAATATGAATATATGAAAATATGAAAATATGAAAATATGAAAATATGAAAATATGAAAATATGAAAATATGAAAATATGAAAATATGAAAATATGAAAATATGAAAATATGAAAATATGAAAATATGCAAATATGAAAACATAAAAACATGAAAACATGAAAAACGATCTGCAGATATTACTTGGACTCATTGCATGATTCGTGGAGAAGCTTCAGCATCCTACCCTCTGAGCAATTTTTAAGAGACGATTGCTTCTAAAGGATTTTGATTCTTTCCCTTCCCTATGTATGCCCGATTAGGCTCCAACAAACTCGATTTAAACAGTAATTCACAGATTTCACTATCCATGCAACCATCGGAGCCATTGGAAATGTTAACCGTATAACGCCATCTGTAAAACACAAATAACTCTTATTCAATTTAATCACTTGTTCCTCTCACTCGTGCCCCAAAAGTTACCCTTCTGAATAATAAGCGTCGTAACATGCTCGTAATATTTTCAAAGGAGATTTTCGAGATTTTTAGATTGAAATTAACAAAACAATTGATCCCTATTAAGTAAGTACCGTATAGACAGTATCCGCGACTTTTCCTTTACCTACGGTACAATCGTCATTTGATGCGACACCGTTGCCTTTTCTGCTTGAACGAAACTCGAAACTTTACATTTTTTCTCAGCAACAATAAGAGTTACAAATATGGGTCTTTGAATAGGTTTTCGGGTATGCCCTATACGATTTTGAAATTTTTTTTTCAAAATTCCTACCACGAAAGTGCGCACTTGGGGGTGCGAAAAAAATTCTGATTTGGACGCAATTTGGTATCTGGGGGTTTATGAACATGAAAATCACGAATCTAGAATTAGTTTTTGAAAATTCGAAAAAAAAGTTGCTGCAATTCTTGGCCGGGCAAGGAAAATGGGGAGAATTCCACGAAATTTGTTGTGTACATACTTGATGAGTTCAGAAACAAAATTGTTGAACATTTTTTTAAAATCACTTTTCAAACAAAAGTTATACTCATCCGTGTTACAAAGTGTTCCCCGCCTACTAATGAGTAGGGGAAAAAGTACTTGTCTTGATCGCCTCCATCACCGAATTTTTTACATACGGTCATGTAACACCCTGTATACCTACGAAACCATAAATGTTAATAAAAATTGTAGGAAGGGCAATAAAAATAGGTACAGTCAACTTATTTTTCTTTAAATTGCACTTTGTATTCAAAAGTAATTCAAAAAGAGGATATTAAAATGTGGTATGATTTAAACTTCACCATAGCTACTTTTCTAGGTATTTTCAATAACGCACGCCCAACCACTGGACCTAGATACGTAAAATATTTCACAAAAGGATTACAACGTCGAAAATTGAATTTAGCTGTGCTTGGATTTTGTAACCCTTTCTCACATCGCTGAACTAATCCTAACTAAGGTTAAACCGGCATTGTATTTTAGAGAAATCCAGCAACTCATTGTTTTATTTGGTTTCGAATGTTTTAAATGAAAATCGCAAAGCGCTTCTGTTTCACACCGTAACAGTAAATTTGACGGAGGTTTTTTCACGCACTATACGCACGTTTAAGGGTGGTGAATAATCGTGTCGAGCCGTTTTGTTTTCCAGAGGTGTTCCGAAATTACGTTTAGGAATATACTAAGAGGTCGAATTTTACGATACAGCTAAAACGTAATAATAGGATGTTTCGTGTTGGCATTCGGCAGACAAATGTTGTACCTAATCAAACTTCCCACAATTTCCGAGATAGATATTTCCAAACTATATTATGTAAACTGCTTTCCCATTTTCGTTTGTTTGGGAATGTCAAAAGGTTTTATAGAAAAATTGGTATTAGAGTAAACGCAATTTCCAGAGATATTTTAGAAGCAAATATGTGAACCATTTACATTACTTAGGAGGAAGATATCGGCATCGGAAATAAATTACAGGAATGAGTTAAGGTAAACGCATTGAATATGTGGGGCAATGGAAGCTTTATTCCTCGCATTTCAGGGCGATTCAACCACATACTTTCCAAGGTCATTTCCGGGTGGTGAGTGAGCAATTTTTGTGTAAATGAATTATTGCAAATATTTTCATGATTATGTAGACCTAAGGACCTATTGACAAGGACGTAAGTATTTTTTTTGGGAATTTAATTTTCTCTTCTTATGGAAAGGTCATCCAAATAATTTGGTCGTACAAGGTTTGCGATGTAAGGCTCACACAAATGCCGACAGCTTCTGAACTTTACTAAAGCAGAATTGGATGAGAAACAAGACTGGCTTGATGAAAACAATGGGAAATTTTCGATGGCTGTTCGGAGGGTAGAAACTTTTAACTTATAATAGGAAGAGCATCTTAACGAAAGGAAAGACTGTACTATTTACTGCTTGCTTTTCCTGTAAACGGACAAAACACGTTAAACTTCTTACATTACTTCAGGTAACTACACTGCACAAATGCCGAACTGCGTCTTCAACAAAATAAATCGGGCTGACTGCCGTAAATGACCGCAGAAAAAATAACCGTCGCGGATCTAGGAGCCCCGTTTACTGGTTGCCTCCAGTATTTAAGGAAGTACCACTTTCACCACCAAATAAACAAAAAATTTCGCATTAACAAAATTTCTAAAAGGAAAAAACAACACTGAAATACAAATTCAAATGAAATGAATCAACTCTAAATTTCCATATACAGGATGTATCACCAATTTTAGCGTTTAGACTACATTCTACAGTATACAGAATTGGATTCACTGACCACCTGGTTACAGTATTTTCACTGAAATTGACCTGGTAAGAGAACATACATTCTGTGTGGAACTGGAATCGAAAAAAACCGCAGGGCAAACCTTTTGTGGTACTTTAAAACATTGTAGAATAACCGAAAAAGGAAAATAGTTTAATAAGAATTAAATAAATAATTTCAAACCGTTACGTTAATTTAAATCGTTTGAAATTATACTTTCTCTTACGCTTACAGTATATCATCAACCCGAAAGATGTTTTCGGTAAACTTTGTAGGTTTATGGTCGGTTAGAGAACGATGTTTGGGTTAGCGAAATGATGAGTATCACAAAGAAAGTTGCTTAGTAATTTAATTACGACTACAGAAAACACCGACAAGCAATTTTCGCCCGCTGTAATTGAAACAACTGAAAATTACTTTCGAAAGTTAATTTTAAATCTGAACAATAATCAAAATTCGCATCGTCGGTGAACATAATTTAAATTCTTGATCCGTAAGAAAAGTTACATGGCGGAGTTTCTGTTTCTAGTTAATCGAAAATTATTAAGCAAGTTCCCTACGTCGAAATGCCAAACAATTAAATCCGTCGATTTATAAATTGGGAAGTTTTGGGTACTCGTCGACTTACGTATCTTGTACAAAGGTACGCTATCTATTCAGAAAGTTTAAAATCCGTTTCGGCGTAACTAATTAGGAAATAAGCTTCGATCGATTGGGTTTCTATCTTAAGTTTATGCCCACTGGATCGTTAATTTTAATCGCTTCATAATCTGTTAGGCGGAACCGTAATTAATTCAGATTGATTGCGCGGTGCAGACAAGTTTTCAAAAATGTAAGTAAGGAGATTGTAGAAGTTTATTCCCATGTGTAGGTCTCAAAAATAATTTCGAGGGGGGAAGTCAAACTTACGAATTTGCTTTTATCTGTGCTAGAGCTGAGTTTGAACGAAAAAGATAGCTCAATGTTTACGTGTCTCGTCCTTTAAAATAAGGATGTGATGGATTTCTTCTGGTATACGGTTCCCATTTCCCTCATTCCTTTCCGTTATGGACGGTAGGATGACCGACGGGATGTTTGTTTCAGATCCACGTCAACAATATGTAAAATAAATGCCATTGTGCATAGTCTTTTGAGAATATCGGTACAGCTCAATAAATCCTTACAGATTCGTTTCATGGTTCGGAATGCGGACAAGGACCCTGTTTTATACGTTTTTTGTCTCTTAATTTTCCTTAATCGATTCCGTGAGGTCATTTCAGCACCGTGGAAACTGCTAGGTAGCATACGTTGGTCGTATTTGAGAATGATTTAATACCTTTTAGCTTTTATTCGTGAGGCGAGAATTAAGCAAACGAAGTAACGATTAAAAATGGCCGTCTACGTTAATAGGAAGCTATTTTGTAGGCGTTCTTTAATTAATAAGGAATAGAGGGGATTCGTTTATAGTGATTTTATTCAATGGTTTTGGGGAAAAAATTTGAGGATTCGTGGTTAAGCACGCAGCCACACCTGTGTATGATCCTTAGAAAAATCAAAATAAATAAATTTGCGACTGGTCATCAGTGCAACCAGTTAATTTATAATTAAAAATGTTGATTATTTCGCCTCTGAACTACGGCAAGTTTAACCGTACATTAGAAAATAAAATACAAATTCTGCCAGGGAACTACTAAGGAATAACCACGTAGTTTTCGTTTTACAACCAACTACACGTAATCTTAAAAAACTTTAATTTCTTTCAAAGAAGGAAAGTTAAGGCCCGTTTGTATGCCAAGCCTGTTGCAATGTGGACAGCATAAAATTGTCCCGAAAAATAAGGATATTGGGTTACTTAATTATCAAGAGGCGGAAGAGAGATTTTTTATGACATACAAAAGTTTAATTATGCAGTAGTAGTTGTAGTTGAATTATGAATGTGAAAGTCATTACAAAATAAAGGGAAGTAAACAAAGTGCATTGATTGTACTGTGCTTTATTTGTACATTGACAAACGTGAAAAATACCCCATCGGTCATCCCCTTGTGCATATTTGATAATATTGTGGAATAAGGTATAACAAAACATGCCCCTGTCGTAACAGTTTTGGTGGTCGAAAAAGGGAACGCAACGTCTGGGAAATTATGATATTTCATTAAAGTTATCTGAGTGCTTTCAATAACTTTCAATTAAAGAACCGGGTGGGGTCCAAACACTATTTAATTAAAATTCTGTTACTAAAGTCTGAAAAAAGAATATTAAAACTAGGAATGCTTTTAATTCAAATTAGAACGTCTTTTGAGTTACGCATACCTTCAATAGCGCTATTGGTGTACTTAGAAGTCCGAGCGGAGTTTCAAGAATCAGGAAGTTTTACCCAAAATGTAAGGTTTTAGTTCTTTCTCTTCCCTTTTGAGTTCTGTACATCTTCATAACGATACCTGGCACAACAGCGTTGCATTTATTTCGTCCGATGAACAAATACGCGTGTGATTCATGTAGAGAATATTACGCCATTGGAACTATATCATGAAAACCTAAACTCACAAATAGAAGTGTAACTAAAACAGATCAATACAATCAAATCGCTGTATTTGAAAAACAAGTTACTGCCAAAGAGCAATTCCACCTCCAAAGCTCAAAGAAAATGTGCGCTAGACGGAGAGGCTCGTATACGAAATTGGCATCATTATCCGTAATTGCTTACATTACCAAATGATCAACAGCACTCGTGACCTACAAAGGGAAACCAATTCATTACAAATTCATAGGAACATTGACATTCTCGCATAACAGAAACAAAATGAAATATGTAACGCACGTTGCCAATTCTCGTTACATATTTGATGATTAATGCACGCACAACCAATCAGAACATGCGAAAAATGTGGCCATATCGAACGGTAATTAAATGGCGAATTAGTATTTGAGCGAGTCAGGTGCCTCCATGCATTAATCATTTCAATAACATGCCAATAAGAGCAATTTAAATTAACGTTTCAGTTTACCGCATACCTTGTCGTAATTGATTGTAAGTAGACGAATTTAAATATTTGGACAGTCGATAATAATGGATGAGATAAAAACTAGGACGCATCACGCAACACAGAATTAAATTTCATTTGGCGGAATAATGATCGAGTGTGGACAATGAAGGAAAATAACAAACGCCTATTGAATGCTACAGAAATCGATTACCTTCGTAAAACTGCCAGAATCTAATGAATAAAAAGAATAAGAAATGAAGCAATTCGAGAATTAATGGCAGCCAAAGGCAACGTAGTATTGAAGTACGAAAGCAAAAAATGTTTTGAATGGAAACCACCAGAGAGAAATAAAAGAGGAGGCCCAGAAATTTCATGCCCGAACACGGATTCGAACCCGGGACCCTTGGTACCGCAGTGGATTACAAGGTCATTTATGATGACCTTATTTAATCTTTTTCGATCGAGCGCTTGCAGCGTGGTATTTGTCACTGTCGCTGGCTGGGATTATCAAATATATTTGTGTTGTGTTTAAATTGACAGTTTCGTATAAGTTTGAGCCCCAATTACGGTCCTGGATGGTAATATTTTCATGTTAGTTGTTCTTGTGAGTGACTACCCAAGTGAGTTATATGGACAGATGCTTTGTAGGTGGCTCAGTGACCTTTTACTCCTTTAAATAGTGCCATTTATTTCAATGGGAGAATTCTAAAGAAATTTTTCAGTTTTTTGGTGCATTTGAATAGCAGGTTGGAATGCGAATGCTAGTTTAATTTTTCATTTCCTTCCTTTTTCCTCGAGAGTACTTGTTTGTCGACAATTCAATAGCGGTGTAATTGATTTTGAAGTATTATTATTGTTTTATGGAGATTAACCGCATGTTATGCAATTCTCGAGTCTAAACATCTCTCACTGTGGAGGATTTAATTGATTTTTGGTCAATTACGTAGGCATTTTCCCTAACCACCTGTTCACTGTGCGTTTGTTTGAGAGTGTCATTCTTCAGGGATTGCAACATGTTAGTTAACGCTGTCGACCTTGAATTGGAATAGAAGTATTTTGGCTCCTCAAGCAACCGAGTGGATTAATTTGGGTTCATCGTTTCTTTTCTATGTTTTAAATTTTAAATTTAATTTAATTTTATCCCTCTCTTGTTTTGGGCCCTCCACAGGCATGCGCCCAATTACAGAGTAACCCGCACAATGCTATTTAGAGGAAACTTTCATACCTTCATCATCGTCCCCATTTTGTCATAATAATTCTATTTTGGGGGAAATTCTTTGTGAAGCTTTAACTGGGCGTATTTGCCAGGGGTGTATTGTGACTACAAAAATTTAGATAAAGAAAACTAGAACTGAAACGTGACGACGAGATAGCGGTTGAGTAGATACAGAATCCTGAACCTGTCTCACTTCACTGTCCCCACCTGGTGGTGACGTTGGAAAGTAGGTCAACGTGATGCTCAAGGGCATTAGCTTTCAAGGTTACCAATTCACCATTTCACATTTTACATTTTAGTCAGTCTTTAAAGGTCAATGTCCTCATTTTTGTCATATCTTATTTCATTTTCAAAGGCAATAGAACCATTTTTTGCAGTGTCATAATAGTTTGTTTTCAAAATTATTAAAGCTCAATGACCTCCACATCTTAGCGGTGTCATATTCTACTTTCCTCCTTGACCTCTGATAACACCGCAAAAAATCGAGTTATGGACCTCTGATCACCTTGTAAGTGGCATATTACTTCGCAGAAGATGTAGGCCATTAAACTTTAATAATCTTCAAAATGAAGTATGACCACAAAGATGGGGTTATTGACCACTGACGACCTTAAACATGGAATATTACACAGCAAAAATTGGAGGTGAGTGAACCTTGAAAATGAAATGTGACACCACAAAGGCCATTGACCTTGGAAATGAGATAAGGCCCGACAAAAAAGAGACCATTGCAAAGATGACTGGACCAAGCATGACTGTGACATGTGACAACAATGGGGTCGTTGACCTTGCATGTGAAATATGACACAATAAATGACCTCAATGACATTGACAACCAATGCCCTTAAGCTCGTTTCCAAGGTCACTGCCACGTGATACCCTACTATCATCTTGACCAGCTTTCCAAAGCCTCCACAAGGTGGCGAGCGACCTTGAACAATTTTAATAAAAATTGGGGTCTTTCACCTTTGAAATCAACACACATCCCTAATGCCCTGCTCACGCCACTTTCCCTGAAGCATCGTTTCTGTGTTCCTTCTCCAATACGTCATCTTTCATCACGTCACCTCTGCTCTTGCCTTTATTTATGCGTGATTTTAGAACTGTATCTTCTCGCCGTTTTTCTCGCCCCTAAACATCTCCTTAAAGTTGTCGTCACCCTACACTTCTTCCCCTAATCCCCCGTTTCCTTTGTTTCATTCTTTCCACCTTTTAAGATTTTTCCTCGACTTCTTCACGCCGGTTTCCTTTACAAGTCTGTCATTCAGTTTCCATTGCTTCTCACTTTTTGAGGGGTAATTATTTATGCCTCCCGTAAATTTCGTCTATTCCATTTTCTGTGCGCATCAGCCATCCTTCTGCCTTTTAGACCATTCCTTTGATTTTTTCACAACGTCTTTCAGCTTCTTTCATCACGTCTTATTTAGTGAACTCTTCAAGATCTCTCTCTCATTAGATCAAGATCCGTCCGGCCTTACATTATCCTTTCTCCTCACCTCATTCGCACTTTCTTCCTTTACGTTATTTTCACATTTCCCTCTTTCTAGATTTCCTTCACGATGCCATTATACACGTTTTCACGTCTCCCTCGTCCTTGGCATTTAGTACATGTCCTTAAACTACCATTCTATCCTTAACATTGTTATTACGCTCTTCTGCGTCACTTCAATTTAGTAAAGTAAATAGGGGGGAGGGGGGAGCTATGAACGCAAACGACCAGATGTGCCTAAATTTGAGCATCTTAAATAAGTTGAATGAATTTCAATATTACAACAAAACAAATACGGATATACATAACAGGTCATCTGGGTGTTCCACGATGTGCGTATTTGGTTGGGCGTAAGTAGGGATGCGATAGGGCGAATCTGGCGTTAATTATGATTAGTGGTTATATAGAGGCGATTCTGGCTCAGTTCAAGGTCGCTCGCCAACTGGAAGTAGGTCAAGGTCACTTGACAGTGGCCTTGGGAATTAGGTCAAGGCGAAAGTCGCGCGCCACGTGGGCGGTGACCTGTAGTGATCGTATGTCATTTTTGTGGTGTCAAATTACATTTGCGAGGTCAATGGCCTCAATTGATGTAGTGTTAAATTACAATTTTATGGACATGCAAGGTCATAAGTAAATTTCTAAGGTCATCTGAGGTCATTGACCCAATTTTTGGAGGTGTCAAATTGCATTTTCAACGGCATCCGAGATCATTGGCCCCATACATGTTCAAAGTCATCCGAGGACGTTGATATCACTTTGTGATGTCAAATTACACTTTCAAGGCCATCCGAGGTCATTGGCTCCATAAATTTTCAAGGTCATACGAGGCCGTAGGTCCCGTTTTGTTGTGTCAAATTATATTTTAAAGGTCATCCGAATACATTAAAACCTGACATGTTCAAGGTCACCCTAGGCCATTGACATAATTATTTTGGGGTGTTGTCCTCTGTAAGTAACCTTGCGGTGACCTTGGAAAGTAGGTCAAAGTACCGCTCTCCCTTGGTAGTAACCGTCAAGGTATCGATCAAAGGTCACTGGAAAGTGTACGTTTCTTGCTATACTGTACGCCCGATTTGATTAGTTGAAGACATAATTTGTCTTTATTATAATAATTTTGTGCAGAAGCAAGTTAACAAAAGTTGTGTGAGAAATTCAATGCGTCGGTATTCAGAAAAAGTTAGCCCAGTTGAAGATGAAGAAGTTTCAGTGAAGCGTAAAACCTTCTGTTTAAGGTCTCCCGTTTAAAAATTATAAGTTTATGCCGTTCACACAAAAACAAAACCAGTTCGTTTATCATCAAGTTAGTGTGTTAAATAAAAGTGAAGTTGTTTTATATCAAACATTATTACGACCGGATTATTTGGATGATAAACATAGAAAAACACTGTAGAAAGATTTACAAAAAATGTAGAAAGATTTAAAAAAAAAGTTCATTATCGACCGCCTGCGTACGGGGTACATTGTAAAAATAAGCTTTGCAAGCTTCTCTTTATTTCAGAAATTTTGTTTTAATTTTCATTTCTTGTGTTTTTGAATAAATGTTTGTCAATGTCAATTAATTGTGTGTTTATGCGAACCCTTTCTGCGACGCGCATTTACCTTTTTGTATCCAAGATTTAATTCGGGTGTTGATAAAAATTATTGTTAGTAATAAACACAAACAAAAGTAAAAAAAAGCGTGCGAAGACATTAAATGAAAGGAAGCCTTTCTGTTGAGAATTTGGCACATCTTTTTTTATTATGGCATGGTCATTAATGTGCGAAAACGTGGCATTCGAGGTAAGTTAGTAAGCACAGTGCGATTTCTGCGCGAGTCTGAAAAATATATTACCGATCAGAATGAAACTTTCTACCAACTGTGTCTTGTGGACGTATTCATAAAAGGAATCAATGTCCCTTTTTCTAAATTGGAGTTTATTTTAGAAATAACTAAACTAATGTTACAAATTTGGGTAACTTAATGAGCAGCGTTATCGCATTTAGTTCCATAGTTCGTCCTTCACTTTGCCAAGCGAGTAACAGATGAACCCTTGTACACTGCAGCGATTTCCTATTTCCATTAATCGACATGTCAGACACATCTGAAGGTTGTCATACAACACGACATTTACGTCTCGCGAGAGCCATTCCAATTTATTGCGATCGTCTCCGATATAGACATCAGGTTTGCCCATTTATAAACAGAACCCCATTATTTCAGCAAGTTTCTCGCTCATTCCATATTTAGATTGTCGTCATTTGAAATGCTAAACTCAAAACTACCGAGGCTCGACAAATTTGTCACCGGCACAAAGAAAAGTTGCATTAAAATGCAGATCGCCGAAGAAATAACTTGTCCCCTGAACGGGCGAAGCGAATACATTGAATAATTTAGAATCTTGCGATTTTTGCGTTGTTAATAAATATTTTAGTATGTGTTGCCGGAGTGGAGGCGTGTAATTTAAGGAAGCATAATCGTTTCGCATTCTTCATCTGCTAATTTATTCAACAAACTCATTTTCTCCAACAAAAAGGATCGATACTCCCATGTTACTCATTAATTTAAACAGTGTTTATCTTTTACCATCTTCATCTGCGCGCAAAACAGGGCGGTGCGTAATTACATAAACTTAAATTTGATTTGGGGTACCGTTGAGATTTTATTTGTTGTTTATAGAAAATTCTGTTCCTTACAGGAATCGCAGCACCTTTTGGATATTTCAAGAACCGAAGTAAACTGAGTAAACTAGTAAAACTGTGAAATTAATCACCCATTTCCAATTCCGTTAATTGATAACCGCATTACCTTTTTTGTCTGCTATAGATTCAGAGCGTTGGTTTGTGCTTAGTTTGTGTTGTGGTCGTTTTGTATTTGGGATTCGGCGAGTACTTAAGTAAAAATCGAATGGGAGAGCGGCATTCTTACTGAAACCTTCGAAGAGAATCTATGCAGGGCGAGCGCTACATTTTTTCGTTCGCGTATTGAATTTTTAACCAGTCCTTCGGGACAAACTTCCGAGTGCGGAAACTTGTTGATCCCGTAAAACGAAGTTCTTCGCCAAGCTTTCAAGAGGAATCTGGTGAGTTCGAACCAAAAGCCGTATAACCGCGGTATATAAGAGAATCGTTAGCCGCGTAACTGAACATTGTGCTACCATTTTCGACAAATTTGTTGTGGTGGGTAGTTTATACATGCAGCGGAATCTGTCTTTTCCAACAAGACAAATAATAAGAGGCGATTTATTAAACAACCAGAAAATGGATTTATGTTCAACTGAAAATATATACAGTGCGAATAAGTTACTTTCTTAATAAGTACATGATTATTTGCAGATCATTGCGCTTGAATTTCAATAAATTGTTACCATGAAGGCGTTGGGGTCCAAGGTGCAAAACATTTCGTTGCGCTATATTTGAGGCGTGCACATTTTAGATATAGTAGAATATATACACATGTTTCATGACAAATGAGGTCTTGCAGGGTATTACAGAATTCCAGGACCTCCGAACGCCAGGGACCCAGCGTTTTTTCTGCGAACGAAGTAAAAAGGTAGTTTTGGTCTATAATGGATTTATGTTTAGTCGTTTTCTTCGTTGCCTGAATTTCGGTTGCTGCGATCGCGGTCAAGGATACTAAATGTAAGAGGGCCAAAGTGTATCTACGCAAGTAGCGTCCCACATGAACAGGTTCTCTTTCATCCAAGGAATCAAACTGCTGCCATCTGTGTCAATCTGTGTACAAAATGGTTCCAATCCTTTCATCAGTTTAGCCGGAAATGAGAGTACAGATTGACAGACCGACAGAGAGAGACAGGCCGACAAACCGACAGACCGATCGATATCATCATTTTGTTTGATTCGGATTCCCGGTGCTCCAAAACGTGTATTTCCGTAAAAAAAGTGGTGGATGATGATGCATTTCAGACCTTGTTTGACAGATGCATCTTAGTCATCCTCGCTAATAACCTTTCATATTCTTTATAAAAGGCTTTTGCCGTTTGATATTACAGCTTTTTACTGCTTCTGCAACAAGCCACTAAATAGCCGGCGCCGGCGTATTATTACCTTGTTCAACCGATGTCAATGGTTTTTATGAAATTACCAATAATCATTAATTAATTTGAAATGTATTCGGGTATAACGTCAATATGAATTCATTTTGTTTCCCTTATTTTTAAATTATATTACAGATATAATAAAAAATACTATAAAAAACGCGTGTATAATTGGTCTATAAAGCACTTGTAGCGTTTTAAATGCATTCCGCTAGGCTTTGTGTCTTTAAAATCGTTGCGCGTTATTTAAAGACTTGATTATACACTTCTGCTTCAAATTCATATCGTTTCCACAAACTTTTCCATCAGTTATCGTACTAAGAGGACAAAATGAAACCCTTATTCCTCCTTGTTAGAAAAAAAACTATTCTAAATTATGTAATACCTGGGTAAAATATGTGTCACGTCAGTTAAAATTAATGTATGCAAAATACTCGAAAGTTTTCGTTTTTGGATTTTGAAATTTGAGCCGTCACGCGGTAAATTACATTATCCATTTCAGCTAATTTGGCAGTAGCGTGTTCTTATTGTTAATTTGGTCTTAATCCACTCTTGGCAGAACGAGCACCTACTCTCATTACGTAAGATTACATTTCAATTCGCCTAATGCAAGCTTTTCAATCAATCGTAATTCCCTGACATGCAAACAAAAAGATCGTATTCGTTTTAAAACTTTTGCCGCCGACTTGCTATAAGAATGCGATAAAAGAAGAGAAATTGTAAACTTACGGGAAAGTTTTAAACATAGAAATGCATTTAGCTTTTCTTACTTATAAGTTCACTACGTTTTTTGTAGGAGTTTTATACGTGCCGTTATTGAACTCATGATGAACGTGCTTTCGGACGACCATAGCTAAATTTATATACATAGATTCGGCATTTACTACTGTCTTCGCACCAAAACTGTTTAAAAATGAATAAAACAGAAAAGAAAGAACGGTTAAATAAACATCAAGACAAAATGGGATAACAAATGATCATTTTGCACTAACAACTCAACCTGAACGCAGAAAAAGTAGGTCATTTAGTTCTTGTGCATCGCGGAAATGTGTTCTACCATCTACTATCCTTTACAGGAACAGACGATTTATTAGATGTATTTGTGTGGGCTATTGTGGAGGTTTTTGTTCCGCAGAAGGTTTCTTCCTTTGGTATCGCCTGAGATTTTTCCTAATTATAACGGTGTTGTTACCAATAAAACAAGCCTGAAAGCCGACTTTTCTCATTACAAACCTCTTTTATTGCAGACATTTTGAGAACAGATCACATAAGGTTCAACGGATGCCGTCCGCGGTATCTTGGTTAGTGCCGAATTGTAAGCGGAGGCCCGCACTCTAGCAGGCCGAGATGACAACAAGGCACTGTGAATGTTGAATCGATTAGGCTCAACTTTTGGCATTGCATGTTATATCGCTAAAGCTATGCCCAGCTTCAATTTCAAGCAATTCGCTTCATAACTAACGGAGATGGCTTTTCTTTTAAACAAAACCATACATTTTTATTCTTTTTATATTTTTATTTTTCTTAATGATCGACCGTCTGCGTGCGAGATACTCTCTCTAATCCAGCGGTGTAAGCTCTTTTTATTTCAGAAATGTTTTAGTTTTCATTTTATGTGTTTCAGAATAAATTGTTGTCATCGTCCATCCATTAATTGTGTGTTTATTCGAACCCATTGTGTGACCCGGATGTCAGATTTTCGTGTCCAAGATTTATTTCAGATGTTGATTAAAATTTGCGTTGTAAACTCTTTAAAATTTTTGTCTTCCAAATTATTAGTTTAGGTTAATATTGGTACTTTTTAGCAGGTGCCGGAAGTGTACGAAGAGAAATTCTACAAATTCTAAATTTCAATTTTGATTTGTTTGACGAACATTTTTAGAACACACAAGCTCAAAGGCGAGAATCTGCTGTCATCGAAGAATAGAAATAGGCTACCTATTCAATAAAAGTCATAAATTGAGAACAACTTTATATTAGTATGGTCGAGTACTCATTTAGAAAAAGAGTATGCAGATCGATTATGTATTTTTCGTATTTTCGACACTCACCCTATTTTTGATCTTGGAAACAATTTCATTTCGGTTTAGTGTTTCAAACCTATTCCAGTTAACTCTAAAAATCAAGACTCGTCAAATAAAAAAATTGACGAACTATTATGAAGACATCTCCAGCCGCCGGAAAGCCTTCCCCGACGTTCGCTAATTGTTAATTGACCTTAACGTAATCTTGGCAGAGTCAATACTGGCGTCTTCCATTCATGCACAGCGCACACATCTAAATCAATCAAAATTCCGAGACGTGGCAGTAATTGGGTCAGATTCCTTTTAGAACTTTTCAGTCGACTTGCTTACATAGAAATACAATAAAAGTTGAAAAATGTGTGGTCTCTGGCGAACTTTTCCACGACCGGAATGCAGTTAACTTTTTACTTCCATTGTTTAATTATTGCCCGCACTGTGCACCTCTAAAACCGCAGACTTTGTTTTTGTTTTTATATGGTGAATGGGGGAGCATGTCTCCAATGTTAGTTCATAACTTTCTAAACTAACTTATGTACCTAATTCAGCAGCGGTGATGGATATGAAATCGGGAATAAATTAATTTCTAAAATTTAGCTACAACTGTTAGATTTTCAAAGGTTTGGTAATAACCAAGGGCTTATTTGTATTAATTGTAACTGATGCTCTTAGAGGTATTGGGGTGGGGTTAAGTGTTTTACCTGACAGATGGTGTCAGATTGCACATCCATGTAAATTGCTTCTAACGCTGCCGACTTCGTGTAGAATTACCTGAAACAAAAGTAACAGGATGTTAGTGCGTTAGTAAGCCGCAACCAAGGCCTCAACAATGGACTTTCTAATTTGCTTCAAGTTCTAGTCTTGGACCAATAGTTTTCCATTTAATTAGACGGTCGATGGACGATGGTACGACAAATTCTTCTAATTAATCTGTGCCATAATCAATACTCAGCTTAGCTTAGATTCGAGCCAAATCCCCAAAATTTGAGACAAAAAATCTTTCAAGAGGAGTCAATCGCATTTAACAACAATGAGGGACCACTGTTGAGAAGAAATGGTTCATGCTTTATACTAAGTTTTAATTTTTGTTATCGGTAGACATTTAACAAAAATCATAAATTTATCACCATTGAAAAATTTCGTGGAACTCTTTACGATAATAAAAGTGGTAGTAGGGAGCTTTTTAGAGCTTTTGAGAGCCTCTATTGACCCTTAAAACCCTCGACGATCTTTAAATCTTTAAGAGCTTGCAATAATTATCAAATTACAATATATTTTCATTTTTTCTCTTCATTCTAATATCTTCTGCATTCATCTCTCTCCTTTCCCCCACTATCAAATATTTTTCTCCTAATTTTTCCCGTTGTACCTACTTCTTTGTATTCTATTGTATTATTCTTTCTCTACGCATAATCTACATTTCCTTCCTTCCTATTCTTTACACATCTCCCTTCCTCTCTCCTCGTTTCCACATCTGAACCTAGCAATTATTTTATTCTTTCCCTCTGTTAGATACTTCGACACTCCCTCCGTTATCAGCTCCCTGTACCTCTCGACTCCTCTCGACTTTTGGATCCTCACTCCTCGCAGCTGAACTTGTATATCTTAGTTCCTTTTTTCAAGATCTCCTTCCATCGTTTCACCTATTTCTCTTCTCATTTCAACCTCTGCCTCTCCGTTTCCATTCCTTTCGTAATAATTTTTCCTTAGTTTCCACTAAATCCCTTTTGTGATCATCCTCGTCGCTAACCCTTCTTTCACCAATTCACTTTTCCTTTCTATCCTTCCCTAAAATGTTACTGCCCTGCGCCCCGACTCTATCTTTATCTTCCTCATTTTTATTTGCTCCTCTCATATGTAATTTGGTCTCCTTCTGTTTAGTCTCAGTACCCATTTGTAGTACCTTTCTAGTATTTCCTCTAATTATTATCCTATTCCTTCCATCCCCATACCTCTGTTCCGTACATTTGCTCTCTTCTCACCCTTGCGTCATAAAAGTGTTTTCTTAGCCTGACATGTTTGAAATTCCTCTCTCCTATTCCTGAGTTCCATGAAAAACGCTATCACCTTTTCCGCCCCCAATTCCTTTTCCACCACTCTGTGTAATACCTACAAACAGTTGAACGTTCTCCTCCCTTTCCTAAAGTCAATTTGCGTTTCGTCCAACATCCTTTTCTCTTCCACTTCTTTTTCTAATCTTGCATTCAGTACCATTTCCTAGACTTTATATGCCGTCGTCATTATCCAGATTCCCCTATAATTTTCCATGCAGTCCTTGTCATCTCTTTTGTAAATCCTCATGACCTCCTCCTTTCATTCTTCCGGTAGTCCTCCTCCTTGCCATATCTTGTTTATTAGTTTCCTTAGCTTTTCCTTAATACTATTGGTAGCGAAAATCCATGCATCATTTCTTGTTTCGTTCCTAACTGCCCCCTTTTCTTTTTTCAATCTCTTTAATTATTGCTCCAGCTCTTCTGGCTTCCTTCCACCTTCTCTCTTACGTCGTTATCTATCCCACACTCTTTTTCTTGCTTGCAGTGCCTTCATATAGGGCTGGTTATATTTGTTTTTCTCTCCTACTAAGTATTGTTTGCTCTTTTCTTCTTTTTATAAACTTCCAAAACTCCTTTTTTTTCTTATTTCCCTTTTTTTTCTTCAGATTCTTTCTGTTTCTTCATCTTTTTTTCCTTACATATTCTTTTGTACTTTGTTTCTGCTCTTTCACCTCTTTCTCCTCTACATCTCCCTTTCTTCTCAATCATTGTTCTGTTTTCCCTTCCGTACACTGTCTGTCCGAGAGTAATAAAGAAACAAAAAAGCAATACTTTTTTGATACTTTCCTTCATATTTTCCCCTCCTCCTCTGTGCTCTCTCCTATTTCATACACTTGCTCCTCTATAATACTTCACTTGCATCTCTTCTCCATAACTGCATCTCTCTTCGTCTTTGAATCTTTCCATTTCTTGCTCGTGTTGTCTTCGATGTTATCTTTATTCCCATTAGTTGGTGACCCGATTCTGTCATTGTTCTACACTTGTATGTGTATTTCCCATCCCTATCTCCCTCCATGTTAAGTTTAGTGTTAACAACTAACAACTCTCCCTCTTTAATGCCCCCTCCTTTTTGTCTTTTCTTACATCTGTTAAAATGTCTCCGTTTGATCTTCCCTTTATGCCCCCCTCTCCATCGCCGCTTGTCTTCTCTTTTACTATTAAAATCTCCCCCAAACCCCGACTTTCTTTTCTCTCTGCTCTCACCAATCCTTTTCCTCTGTTACTCCAGATGTAATCTACAAGTTCCACCAATAAACTACTATATTCCCACCTTACTTTCTTGCACTGCCCTTTCCGTTTTCTCCCTCCGCTATGTCTCTAATTTCCATCTGTTTGCCCCTTTTTCATCATAACTCAATTCGTCACCTTCAATTTTACTTTCTCTTCCTTCCCATAACTGTACTCTTCACTTCCCACGTTAGTTCCACGACTATTATTTTATTTCTCCCTACTTCAATTGTTCTTCCCTCTTTTACATTTGCCTCTACTTGTAGTTTTTCCTTTAGTCATTCCTCATTCTCTCTGTCTGTCTTTCCGTTTTTTCCATCTCTACTCCCTTTATCGTTATTTTGTCTTTATTTTTTCTCTTTTTTTCTCTCATTATCATCTTCGAGTTTGTTTATCCTTTCTATAAGTTCTTCTTTTTTATTTATCCCATTGCTCTTCTCTTCTATTTGTTTCTTTCCACCGTCATCTCTTTGACTTTTTCAATTTGCCCATTTGTCTCCTTAAATTATTTACTCCTTAATATCCTCCATCCATTACCGTTTCCATGCTTTCCGCTTTCCCTACCCCAAGTACACTGCCCCCCTTAACTCTACTCCCTATCTTCTTTCCGTTATTCCGGTAATTCCGAGTTTATTACTCCTTCTAAACACCTCAAACCACTCTTCCTCTTTTACTTCTCAATATCCTCATTCATCTACTCGTCTGCGCTAGAGGCGCGTCCAATTCCGCAGCTCGGAAACATTCGCCCCTCTTAGTTTCTTCAGTAAAAAGTCTCCCGAAACTATTACTTAAATGTGGGATATTATGTACATCCCTCGACTGGTGGGGGGTGCGTCTACGCTTTTTTAATAATATACAAAAATGCTCTCAGTCAACCGACATGCTCCAACTGCTAAACTTAATGTGGACATCGCCAGATTATATTACTTCTGTTATTCTTGAATAATTTCCTGTGAAATAAAAAAATTCCAACGCTCTCGAGAATGTCAAGGTGATGATTTTTTTAAGTATGTGACCTTCCCACTCCCTCACTTCGCTATAAAAGCGTCAGATTATTGAAATGCACACTTTTCAACACGTAGTCAACCCACCTTACTTTAATCTGACGCGCGTATTAATAATAATTTCTAAAGCTTTTCAGACTTTCAAATCCTTTCAGAGTCTGTAAGTATCTCTAAAGAATTCAAGGATCAACAGAATTTAGGTGGCTTTATTTAATTCAAGATTATTTAGACGAATTAAGTCATCCGTTCGTAAGGACTAAGAGAAAATCCATTCGAGTTAAAAAACGACTAACCGGGAACAATATTGGGATACTGCCATAAATATCCCCCAACCCGATGTTTGTATCACAAGTCCTAAGTGCACATCACTGCTTCGATTAACTGTTTTACCTTTTTTATTTGAAATAATCCTGGGTTTCGCGTATCTGGTGTTAATCTTCCAATTATCGAGACTGAGAGTGATTGTTCCGTTAATTAAAGTATCTCTATCAATACCGTTTCAATCCAAGGATCCTGTGCAGAAAGGACGACATTAACAATGAGCTAATCACGCAATGACATTAATGTTGCTGATTGTCTTGTAACAAGAAAAACTTAATCAAGTTCATTTGAATATTACAGTTTGTGTTACCCTCATCCTCTCAACCCTTGCGCATTCAATTCCATTAGTATTTTAGACATGCTTTAGGTAAAATAATAAACGGACAAGGGAGAGTGACCCTAGTATTGGGATTAAGTAAAGTACGTATATCGCCACTGTCACCAATAAGGTAAGAGAATCTCTTCGGGATTAATTTGCCGCCGTTCAGTTAAGCGATTTCCCAGGAGAGCAATGCAACATTACTTTGTCCCTATAAAATTACTTACTTGCTTCAGCAGTAGTGCCTAAATCAAGTTACAACGGAGGATATCGTTTGAAATAGATTGGATGTGTAGTTTTTTTAGTTGTGTAATCTAACCTAGATAATAAGCTCGTGACGAGGTACTACGGCTTTCTGTTTTGATGATTGCGTTTCATGGATCGCTGGATAAAGACATGCATTCACTTAAGTCAACAGAGCGGTATCACATACTTTCCACCAAAATGGAGATGTTCAAAGCATCCAGTATTCAAATTTAAAAAAAACACCCGAAAATACACCACTAGAGAAAAAGTAAGTGATAATTTTACTGACGCGGTTTCGGTCTATAAGTGAATTTGTCTGGGACTGGTCCTATAAGCTGTGAACCAACCTTAGGGCTGCACGCTTTTTCGTACGATAAACTTGTAGCTGCGTACTGTTTTGGTCAGCTATTTTTGCAACAAAACCCGACTTATTATCTGCGACTTTCTGGAGCCGAGAATTTCCTAAAGCTGAGGACAACGCGCTATGGAAATCGAATGACGCAAAAAAGACGATTATTAATCCGCCTAGAAATCCAAAAAGGCAATGCCGAGTGTATTTTAGGACCTTTTATTGTAATTCTTTTGACGAAATTTATTATGTTCTAAAACCCCGTTCTTATATGTAATTTGTTCCTGTTCTATTATTTTCATTAAACGTTTATTTATTAAAAAAAAATTAATAATTCCACTAATTACCTACTTACGGATTCTTTCCCCCCAGTCATATAATATATTGGAAAATTTGACCCTCCATTTTTGACGCCCTGTAGACAATACTTAAACCAAAAATCCCAACTTTAGTTCTATCTAATCTAATATTCGAAAAATTAGATCCAAATCAAAAAAGGCAGATTATTTATGCAGGTATAATCAAAAATTCTTTGAGCATTTAAGAGCCTCCATGAGATTTCCAATGGTCTTCAAAAGCCCCAAGAATTTCAGACTTATAGAAATCCTTATTAGAGTTTAGAGTCTTTAAGAAAAACTGAAAAGCATCTAAAAATCTTGCTTTGAACTTTTAAAAGCCTATGACAGTCCCTGTTGTAAGAGCTTCTAGTAATTTTTTGCTTGAATCTCGAAGACCCGTATAAAGACGCTCTATTATCCTTTAAGGAACTGTACAGGTTTTCAAGAGCCCATTAGCTTTCAAAGTTAAGAAACTTCATCTGTTTGTAACATTTTGATATTTCAATGCATAATTTGTTTAAGGGTCACTGTAATTTTTAATTACATCTTGTTTAGTTCGTGTCCGAGTCTTACTGGTGTATACTTAATGGGAGTTGGGATGCGCATATTAGCTTATCGTTTTGTTTCTTTTTTCATTTTTTTGTAGTTGTATTAATAAATTCAAAATCGGTTAAATTGCAAAGTTTTTAAATCTTATTACCTTCTGGCGATTAACCAGATTTGGTGTAATCCTTGAGTTAATGTTAGATCGAGTTTAAACACTATTTCTCGCATTTCGGAGGATAAAAATTGGATTTTTTTAATACGTTAGTAGCTAGTTTTTCGAGTTAATAAAACCGAGTTTAAATGGTAATCGAGAACCCAAAACATACATTATTTATCTATGTCCCAAATACGAGATGGATCCATCTTAGGAGCCATCGCTAGTTTTGAGCCTCTTTGGAGTATTAATATGTCTTTACGAATTTATAGGTGCATTTGTATTATCCACCAGAGCCAAAAAAAGTCTCCTAAGGCTCTCAGAGACTTTCAAACACTTTAAAACCCTTTAAAATCATCCGAGGACCTTTGCGGGCTGACCTTTTCAAGGTATTTTAACCTGAATGGTACTTAAAAAAAACCTGCAAGTGGGTTTTAGGACCTTTAATGGACTCGTGAAGGGACTTAGGGTTCCAAAACTGAAATAGAACCTTTAAGACATCAAGAAGCCCAGAAGGAACTTTCAAGAGTGTTTCACAGAAGTCTCGAAAAACTTCTAGAGCTTCCTTTAGAGTTTAAACGTCTTAAAGAGGCTAAGTTTCTTTTTGTAAAATAAGTAAAGTAGAATTTTTACGCTACAAAAATATTAGGGATCTGCAGTGTCTTTCCCACCAAACTTTGGTTGGGATGCTGTAAAGAATTTAGTTGGTTGATTGCGGTCAACGCAATATTTGACACCTCCCTATTCATTTTGTATGGACTTTTGTTCTTTAATTACTCTTGGCGTCAGGATATCGAGGAATTAAATTCGGTCTTTTTTAATGGAGGCATAGCATTAAATTTCTTAGGTAATCATGAGATAAACGCGTACTGTGGAATTTGCTGAGCTTGCAGGTTTTATATTGAGTGGGATGGTTAACAGTCGTTCGGGATTGGTAGTAAAAAAGACACTAACCCATAAACAATTAAGACATCGCCATTTTGAGACATCATCGCCATTGTGGGCGTTCAAAATTTTACTCAGTAATTAAGAGGGAGCATTGGTTTTGGAGAACTTGGAGGCATTCAATCTTAAATGGTTAATCATAACAAGAAAAAATTGCGTTTGGTTTTAGAAATTTGAGTGCGCTGATTCCAAATTCAGGCACACCAAGTGGAACTAAATATTGCCCAACAGTGTTTTTGCCCTTCTTTTCGTTTAGGTACTTCAGAGGGCGACTTCATCTACTGATAACACCAACAGTGTTTAATACGGTGACAAAAATGCGAAATGATAGTCGTTCTATCCTGAAACTCATTTCTATTAGTATACGAATCAATGATCAGTGATCAAATTTGTTCTTGGGAGTTCTTCAGTAGGTGTTACTTTCACGTGATGGTAAACTATGTGGTAATAAGACGTATGGGTGCATATATCTCTAATTAAGTAATTGAGTTTATTTAAATTGCATTGTATCATTAAAACACTTAAGCGGCAGGGGCGTCTAAACGAGAGGTGAATAATCCCAACCCTATAGATGATCCTTTTCAAAGTGACTGGAGACCAAAATTTACGGAGGCAATTTATTAATGATCTCGGTAGATTACGCCCAAATTTTTTGAATAGGTCTAGTGAGAATTCTCCCACAATCTCAATCCTGTACAGTAAATCCTCAACTCCATTAAAGCGAAACAATGTACACGTTTTCAATTAAACCCGTTCAAATACGCGTGACATATCAAATTCCATTGTGACAGGAGTCGACATTCTAAAGCATCCACTTTCATCCGCACGTGAAAGAAAGCTTTTACGTTTTGAAGTTATGAAACTGTATTATAAATGGAGACCGAGCTTTGTATACAAAATACGGGCTTCGTGAGCTAAATGTATTTTCTTAGGCCACCGGGATTGATTGAGTCGATTGTGCTCTTTTTGGGCAGCGATGCGCAGAGAATCGCAATGAGCGAAAAGGTACACCTGCCATCAAAATTTTACGACGAATTACGATCGAAAAATCAATTCTCATTAACGAAATTACCTTTGGGAAAGCAGTTGCAATACAGCAGCTGGAACAAAGAAATGCCTGAAGGGATGTCGGCTGTTGTTTCCGTTCTTGTCGCAGTCAGATTGGGAAAACCAATTTCCTATTCTCGGTATCGGTGGTTTTTTGTTGACCTTTTGTGTTTGCCGTAAGTGCAAATTGGACATCGCAGACAAATGAAGTATTAAATGGGTTCTTGTGACACCAGGAATTTCTACTACCACGTCGCTTAAGCGTTAAATTCATTATAATTATTTCTTCCATAAATTCCTAATACAGTAGATTCCACTTAAGTTTCGGTTTCTTTTCTTATCACTCCCGTGCTCCCCATGGAAGCAGGAAGTGATTACTGTAATTAATGAGCACAGAGTGACCTCTATAATGGTTCCGGCGCAATTGTGTCGTTTGTTGTTTTATTTCTGAAGCAGTTCCGAGGCTTTTGTTACCTCAAGTAGGTACCTACTGTATGAGGTAACACTATCCGGTGTTGTTCTTAGATGTCCTGAATTGCGGTCGAGTTCTTCGCTTCCTCTACGCTTTCTCGACGACTGGCTGCCAGATTCAGAGAAGGTAGGCTTAGGAGAACTTCCATCGCCGAAGTGAGGCCACTTTCACCGCCTCCGTAATAACAAGTTGAGCTTGAAAACCACTTTCCTGTCTTGTACCCTTGTACTCGTTTGCCAAAAATCCGATTCTCCAGACGTGGAAGATGAGGGCGTTGATGCAAAGACGTAATGGACCATGCCGCAAAGACCGAAGGACCAGTAGGCAAATAAATCTAGTCAGCATGGGAAAGTGAAGAAATCAAGTTCATAGGAAACCTCTAGGACTTGAAAAAAGCTGGAAAAGAATCCGATGGAACTCAAGAGCTGATAAAGTTGATGGAGCCTAAGAATCAGAAGGTGTAGAAAAAGTCGAAAATGTCGAATGAGGCATGCCAAAGAGGTCGAGGGCTTTGGGGAAATCCTAGAGGAACGAAAATGTGCATAAACCCGTCGTAGTTTAAGAGGACGATGTAGTTAAATGGAGGAGAAGGGTGCCGGAACTGAAAAAGGAAGCGCAGTCTAAGAGACTGATGAAGTTCAGAGAGACAAGGGAGATCAAATGGCCTAAGATGCCGAGACAGTCGAAGAAATTTGCAAAAGGAGCCAAAGGAGAAGAACCAAATTGTGGTTCACGTTCCTTCCGCTTCGTGAAGACTTCATCGTCGCCTTTGAATTGCGGACTACCCTTGATTTCTATTTTTTTTAATTTTTGGCTTCTTCCTGTTCATAGGAATATTTAAACCTGTATCATTGAATAACAAATCTTATTATTCAATGCCTGTATTCATAAAAAATTGTAGGAAAACTCGCCCCCCCCCCTCCTTCCCCACAGTTTGCCATGGTACATGCAGACTCCGTCCCCGGATGATTCGTAATATGGAATATTCGGCCCTAGATAACTTGTCTCAGTAATATTCGCTCGCAGATTGTCACGTACTGAAGATTGATTCTAAAATAATCACCTCAGCAACATTTGCCCCCGAGACATTTGTTCCCATGGAAACTTGCTCCCGTTGGAATACCCGGTCGTCAAGAACGTGCCTCAAGATAATACACAGAAAAGCTTCGAGAGAATACCCCTCTCCAAGTAATTTATTTGTCACTAAAAAATTCGTCGTTTGAATATTTGATAGAGAGAAGATATACTGACGGAATTCACCATTAAGAAAAATTCGCCCTCTACGGATCTCAAGATACCTGCACCTGCAAGATTCATCCTCGGAAAGGTCGCACCCCCGGATTTCGGGGCGAATACTCAGCGGGTGGACATTTCGGAATTACGATGACGAATTTTCCGGTAGCGAATATTTCTTCAGAAAGCAGGAGAAAAGAGAATTTGCCGCTAGCGAATGAATCCTTTAGTGGAACCTTCTACGGAAACAAATTTCGAGAGCGATTATACGTGTAGAAATGAACTCTTCGGGAGGCGAACCTTGTGATGGTAATTTTTCTGGCGAATATTTCAGAGGGAAGAATCGTTTGAGGCGAATATTTTAGGATGGGCGTTACGGAAAAGTATCTTCCTGGGGGTGTTTTCAAAAAGAGAATCTTCCCAATTTTCAGGCGTAGAATATAGAAGGTGGCGAATCTTCCGTGGTTGGAATGTAATTTTCTGAAGGTGAACCATTCCTTGTTAAATTTTAGGGTGGAGAATTTTCTAGAGAAGAATCTTAAAGTTTCTTGGTCAACCATTTTCGGAGACAAATTTAGCGGGACGACTTTTGTTACATAGAGAGTAGGTAAATTTCTCTTGGACTTGTTTTGTGCGAGAAGGTAGTCTCGCGGGGGCGAATCTTCTTGGGAGAATTTTCCGAAGCAAATATTTCTGGGCGAAGTATTTTAAACTTCCCTTCTGCACATTCTTTCAGCCTCCGAAAATTGTCGCCCAAGAATACCCCTCTCCAAATCAATTTGCTACTGAAAAATGCGTCGCTCGAAGATTTGCCTGGAAGATTCGCTTCGGAATACTGCGGATGGAGATTCACCATTAAGAAAAATGCGCCCTCTATGGATCCCGAGATATCTGAATCTACAAATTTTATTCTCGGAAAGTTCGTACCTCAGGATCCGCTCAAGGAAAATTCGCTCCCTACGGAATATACTTTCGTCAGCAGAAACATTTTTTTTTCTGCTTGTGTAACAATAGACCTCCATGAAATGGGTCACCGAAACTATTTTCTTACAAGAGAACCCCTATACGTAAATCCGCTCCAGAAATATTCGTCTCTGAAGAATGCCCTCCTAAAATTTCAGCCGGCAACGAAGATTCGCACCCACCGTAATATTCTTGCTCCAAAGAGGAAAGAGGATCTTCCTTCTATCTGTGACAAATTTGTCTCCAGGAAGACTCCCCCTCTGTTCCACCTCCCAGTAAATTTGTCCTCGGGAAAAGGGATTTTACTTAGAACCATTACCTTGCGGAAGGTACCTTAGACAAATATTTCGGGAGCGAATTTTCTAGGCTAAATTTTGCGGTTCAAATACTCATTCAACAGAAAGAGAAGGGAACTCTCGAATTGAGTACATAGCGTTATTTCAGGAGAGCAGTTGTAAATGTCCATTACCTAAGTGTCTATAGCTTTCTGAAAAGTAAAGGGGGAAAGCAACCTCACGCGGGCGAGTTCTCTGAGACGAATATCTCGGTGGGTGTATTTAAGGGCCAGAATTCGGGGATTAATCTTCAAGTACGAATATATTAGTGAGGTAAACCCTCTGGGGACGAATCTTTCAAAGCACAGATCTTGGGAGCGAAACTTAGTGAGAAAAATTTTAGCGGGACCAACTTTCCGGAGGTAAATCTTCTGGTTGTGAATTTTCCGAGTCGATTATCTTGGTGTGACTATGTTGGGCGACGTACATTTCGGGAAAGACTGGGTGAATTTTTGTCGGCGAATATATTTTGGACTCAAATCCTCCAGGAACGAGTTTTTCGAAAGAGACTTTTCTGGAGAGAGAGCAGGGACACTTACTTGAAGTAATTTAGGTTTCTTGAATGTAAATTTTCCTTGGAATTAGATTCGTGCGATAAAGTAATCCTGCGGGGGTGCGCCTCTCGGAGGTGTATCCTTCAGTGTAAATGTCTAAGTCGAATTCGTGGAGAATACTCAGAAAGTGAATCTCCCGAGAGTGAATTCCCATCGAATTTTCCTGTAGCGAATATTTCAAAGAGCAAGTTTCTGGAGACGAATCTTCTTAGAATGGAGCTCTTTCGGGGGCGAACCTTGGTGAAATTTTCTCGCGATTATTTCAGAACGAACTCGGGGGACGAATTGCCTGAAGCAAATATTTGGGAAATATCTTCCTGGAATGAATTTTCAAGAGGAGAATCTCCATATGGCAATAATTTTCCGGTAGACTAACGATGGTAAACACCGAAATCGATCGCAAATAGAAAACAAATAAAAATTTTATATTAGAAAACACCGTAAGGTAACTCGTTTTTATTAAATCTAATATTATATAATATAATATAAGTTTACTACACAATGGAAAACTTCTTCAAACGTATCCCATATACCTAGGCCTTCGGAATAGCATCTTCTTGGACAAATTTTCAAGAAGCTAATCTTCCGTGGAAGAACGTTTTGAAAAAGATTTTTATGAAGGTGACCAGAACTTTCCAGAGAAGAGTCTTTCGGAGACAACTTCCCTGGTGAACCATTTTTAGGGGCAAATTCAGCAGTTATTTCAAGGGATAGTTTTTGAAGGACGGACTTTGGGATCAAAGTTTCTTGAAGGTAAATTCCCTTTGGAAGCTGTTCCGTGCTAGGAACTGGTCGCCTGGAGGCGAATATTCCGGGAGTGGATTTATCAAAGCGAATATGTCAAGGCGATTCTTCTAGGGCCGAATCTTAAGGGAGCGAGTCCTATGCGAATATTTCTGGGCTACTTACATCGGGAGCGAATCTTCTGTGGGTGAATTTTCACAGGGCGAATCTTCCACGCTCTCTCTTTCGAAAGAGAATCTTCAGAGTATAATTTTCTCCCGGTACAGTTTTTCCGGTGGAGAATTTCCGGGCCAAATTTACATCTATCGATTTTCTTTGAGCGAATTTTCGAAGGTAAATTTACCAGGTCAAATTTTCCCGAGCGATTTTACCCCATAGGCACATAAAACACATAGGAAATCGCGAATGCACAAAGAGCAAGGATTTAATCGACTGAGGGAGTCAACTCTTAAAGGACTACAAGAGAGTAAATAAAAAGAATGCTTTGAAACGGCTTGCAATGTGATTCTCCGGATGAAATCCACCCTTAATTAAATCATTTAAATTTAAATATAACGATTAACCTCGCTAAATTTGTCCAAATCAAGTAGAGGGTTCTATCGACTTCCAATAGAAATAAATCCGCAAATCATTTAAAAATTCAACCCAGAAGTATGCATTATTTGTATTGTTGTTTACGGGATAAAATCAACCCTAAAAGTCTACTTTGCCAACGTTTAAATATGATCCTGATACGTGAAGTTAATGGGTTTCTACACAAAAAAGGTTTAAGGGTAAAATGATGTTCTCTTCGGATTGGTCTAGCTACACCATCGTCCACCGAGCAGTTTTATACGCAAAATTGAAGTATTACAGCCTTTTTTCTGATATTCCCACGGGGCATGGGGTGGGCGTGCTAACTACATTTTCAATGGATCTCAAATGGAGCTTCTGCTAGGTGGAGAACAAGTTGCACGGTCTTTTAAGTTAATTTAATTTTACTATGATAAGGTACTGTGTCGTTAATTTAAATGAATGCTACAATTTGAAATAAACGCCACGCAACATAAGCCAACGAAAGCTCATTTCTTCCTCAATTAAAGCTAGACTAGGCTTAAATCTAGAACAAATTGGAAATAAATAACGAAGAGTGTCCCGATGCGAACACTAATATCGGTTTCTCTTATATAAATCCCATTCCTCCGTATTCTCGCATTCCCAGCGCGTCCTTTTATCCACCCCATTATATACGCAATAAGTTCCAGTTTCGTCTTGCATAATTCCGGTCGCAGTGCTGGTACACTGGCAGGTCGGTTCGGCGACGCGTCTCGGCGTGCTCCTCAAAAATTGATCCCAGTCCTCCGTATTTTCGCACTCCCACTTCCTGTAGACGCCGGTGCCGTAATACATACAATACGCCCCGTTGATGTCGTGCATAATCGCCGTAATTTTTCCGGTGCAAACGCAAGTGGGCCGCCTTAGAAAGGTGTCCACTTGATTTATCGCGTGGATCGACGATATTAGGCAGAGCGTCAGGAGTATCTTCATTCTCTGAAAATGTGAGCGTCGGTTACAATACATTCAATTATAAATCTGCTGAATATATGAAAGGGAATCTTTCGATAAGATCGGGTCGTCTCGTGAGATTCGCAAAAGTAATGCGCTTAGGAGATGAATAAAATGGGAGAGAGTGGTAGATTCTCGTGATTTCGATCACCTCTTTATCACCAGTTTTTTTAGGAAAACGTGGTAGGTTTCCGATCGAAGTAATTTTAAACGCGCCGCATACTTTCTCGGGCACATTTACTTCGAGGGTTCGTATGTATCCCTATAGTCGCTCTATACGTTTGCGGGAGAGGATTGTTCTTTTATGCGAGAGATAATCGAAACGGTTAAAAGGGCCAGCATTCGACTAGGAAGCACAAAGCAACAGAGCAATAAGATCCGCTGTCCTAATCTCGAGCAGGAATAAATGGAATGTAAACAATGGTGCTACAAAATCAAGTTTAGTTTCAGGACAACAAACGCTTGAAAGCATTCGCACCATATTTTACGACGTTATGAAACCAATGAGCCACAAAGTCCTGGAAAAAGGTAAACATTTGTTGTTGCGTTACCAGAAAGTACCGGGAAAACCAGGGGGAAAACTGAATACCCTAACGAATTTTGAGAGCAGCTGTTTTCTTTAAAGAGTTTCATACACTTTTCACATTACTTTTAGTTGAGTCAATGAAGGGGTTGTTGGTTGAAAGAGATGGGAGTTTTCATTTTCTTTTAGTTCCGTAGGTGGAAAAAAAAAATTACTGATACTATGTGCATCGCAGGTGCTCCTAAGGGCCGTGTGCTAAGTAACACAACAATCCGAAAATGAATGTTAACATTTGAGGAGGCAGGGATGCTTTTGGTGTAAGTTTCTGGTTTAGTGAAAAATACAACAAAAATTTGTTTTGGCGATTCTGCCCAAAGGCTTTTAAGCTCTTCCTTTTATGTCTAAGAATGTGTGTACTAAATTTGGTTCCAATAGGGTAAGCCGTTTAGCTGGAAATGAGAGTTCAGGCTGACAAACCGACAGGCAGAGATCATCGAGATTTTGTTTGATTCGGATTCCTGGTAGTTCAGAACGTGCATTTCTATAAAAAATGTGGGGGGGGGGTCAGTTTTTTACCCCAATGCAATACCTCCCTTACTAACGAATGTTCGTACCAAACATCAATCCAACATACTTTATTGTTTGCGTATTTTTAAGAACGCCCATGAATGACTAAATAGTTTCCAAAAAACCCATTTCTCTTATGCGATAAAATTAAACTCGAAAATTTTTTACAACTTCTGAAACGTATTTTCAAATATCTTCCCAAAATTAAAGGCTCAAAATTTTACAAAGTTCTGAAGAAACACTGATCCGCGTTAACCTAGATCCAAACCATATGAGACATTAGCTAAGATAAGAACCAATTTTACTTTAGCCATGTGCCAAACCACACGAAGCTAGGATGAGAACTAGTTTACTTTATTGAAGATAAAGATGAGTTCTTTAAGTGAACGGATTTTTTCGTAATTAACCTAATTAGCATCCGCTGACATAGGTAATTGGATTTGGAATTGCAAACTTAATTGGGTTTTCAAAAGATTTGGAAATCATTTTCTTCTTACATTGTAAAAAAAAACTTTCTAATTCCTGTTAGTATTCGGCTGTCTCCAGACGCGTTAACATTTAGCTTATCATTATCAGCCTCTCATCATCTCCTTTGTACATCACTTTCGCCCCTCCTTTCGCCTTTCAAAAAATGAGTATTTTTAACAAGAACTCTCAAAGACGCCAAATCAAACAAGTTATTATTAGTTACGTCACAAGGTTTTCCTAGATCATTATTATAATTAATCCGCGAAACAGATAATTGATCAAAATTAAAGTTCTAATTCCCGAAATTTTTTAAAAACCCCAGAAATAAACAAATAACTCTCCGAAAACGCCCTGAAACTGAAACATGGGGGGGGGGGTGGAGAGAGATAGAGATGAGAATTGCACATATCCGGGAGGAAAATGGAGGTCGGAAATTGATCACGTACTAGTAAACGAAAAAATACTGGCCGAATGTACGCGGATGTAAGGAAAAAAAAAGATGTAGAAACAGAAAGAATACAAATAAGAAATCAGAAAAACAAGAACAGAGAAGGACTTTTGGAAGATAATAAACAGAGAAAAGGGGAAAACGTAATAAGAAATAAGAGACACAAATAGAGGACTGGAAACAGCACTTTAGTAAGGTACTGCAAGGAAAGCAGGAGAATGTGATAGAGGAAGATAGAAGAGTAGAGGTGGAAGGAGACGAAATATCAAGAGAAGAGATTGAGCAGCAATTAAAGAGACTGAAAAAGGGTAAGGAGGGGGGGGGATGAAATAGGAAATGTGGCATGGATATTTGCCACAGAAAGCTGAGAAAACTAGTTATGAAATAGGAGATTTGGCATGAATCTTCGCCACAAGAAGCTGAGACAGCTAATATACAAGGTATGCAAAGTAGGAGGAATATCAGAAGAATGGAAGGAATAATGGCAACGGAGGAAAACAGGTGGAGGGAATGATAGGGAGAATCAAGAGCTACTGGGGAAAAAACAATGGAATTAAATGTCGAGAAATCGAAGATAATAGACTCGAGAAAGAGGGAGGAAGGAAAAGAAGGTAAGGAAAAGTAGAGAAAGTAAGAGCATTTTAATATTTGGGATATCAGATAACGAGGTAATGAGGCAAAAAGGAGAGAAAGAATGTTTGTCAACAAGGATGAATCCATAAGTGAAATGATGGCAACAAAGAAAAAATGATGAATGTAAGCGTATACGGACAGGCAGAGGTTGAAAGGGGGAGAGAAGTAGGGAAAAGGATGAAAGAGGAACTTACAGGGACTAAGATGCAGCAACAGAGAGAACGAAAATCGAGAATTTACACGGCAACAGAAGGTACAATGAGCTAATAACGGAGAGGGTGTCGATGTGTAAGGGAGTGAAGGAAAAACATCATGCTAATGGCGAGGTTCAAATGCGGAAACGAGGAAAGAGGAAAGTAGGAGTGGACAGAGGAAGAAAGGAAATGCGGACCATGTGGAGAGAAAGAGTAAAATATTGGCCATCTGATATGGGAATATAGAGAGGTAGAAAGAGGAAGGGAAAGCAGGAAAGAAATACCGAACGAGAGAGCAAGAGAAAACAAATGAATGAAGAGGTTAATACAAAAAGGGGAAGACATTCACAAAAATATGATATATCAACATTTAGTGTTAAAAATGTATGGCAAATGCATCAATAAAGTACCTATCTATCAACTGAGTAAGCATCAGGAGTACAAATGCGTTCTCGCAAACTATACAGTGTGGGTCATTAGTATGTGAGTGGGTTTATTTACGCACATATGTAAAATTCATTGCCGGGGCATGTTGAAGGACCTTTAAGGCTACAACCTAAAAATATTTTCAACGAAATTGCAATTGTTACACAGGGTGATCTATATAAAACTTGCATTTTTTTAAATGAATATTTTAATATATTTCTTTTTCTATTTTCTTTTCTAAAATTTAAGCTGCTTAATTGAAGCGTGAGGTTAATAAATCTTAATGGTTTATTTTTGGATTGCAACACGATTTGCTTTATAGGCGAGCTTCAGAACTCAAACCCTAAGGATTAAAACCGTACCTATGTATGCTCTTCATGTTCCAAGGTGAAGACCAAAGCACTCAAACTCAAGTTTCAAGTGTAGCTTATTTGTTTATAACGCAAACTCATATTATGGAGGTTTTGAATTTTTCAATTTTTTGCTTAAAATACCAAAAACTTACTGAAATTCCAAGAAAATGCTTAAAATTACTGGAAAAAATTACTTAAAAATGAATACTAATTATTGTGACCAACATTGCTGTGAACTTCACTCCTTGTGAATTATTGAACAAACAAAGGGTTTTGAAGAATTAGCAGTTATGTAGGTAAAGAAGAAATAAAATGTTTAGGTTAAAAGAGATTTAAAGAGGGCAGCCGTCTTTAGGGATTCAATTCGAAAGGATTGGAAAGGGAGAGGAGAAAAATAAGATAGGAATAGTGTGCAAAAATGAGTGGGAAAATTACATGCCTGCAAGACTGCAACATGCCATTTAGTGTTGTCTAAACTTCGAGGGAATTGGTGAGTGCCTTATGCTCGAGTAAGGTAAATGGAGCACAAGTGGATAATAATCCCAGTATCTATGGAGATGTCGATTCCACAAAGCCCTTATTACTTCTAAAGAGTTTATGAATTCTAAATCATTGCATTTTAGATTGTTGAAAACTAGGACTTCTATCTTCCCTTTGAACATTGTTCGACTCTGATAAACAATGTAAACAAGACGACGTACGAGTATACAAAATTGACAGCGGAATATTAAAATGATACCTCAGAATTAAAAACTACCCCTCTCGCACTAAACTGGATGTAGCAAAACGAACGTTGCCTCTGTATTTAAGAAATCAACGTCTATCCGCATTTTCATTTTCTAACAAACAAGAGGATTTTAAATTGTAAATTTTTCATTAAACATGTTGCATTGAATTGAAATTCAAATTTAAAAACATTTTTTTTTCTAAATTATTACTTAAAATACGAGAGATGAAGGGAGTCTTTTGAAGTGTATTGATTTTAAATGTCTCATTGTTTACGATTCACTTCCGCGCTGTGATAAAATAAATGTATTTTCGGATGAAAAAAAAACCGATTATAAATCGCCACTTTTCCTAAAGGGCGGTAAATTAAAATCGCTTACCTCGAAAAATGTTCAATAATTTCGGACGTGCAAGATCCTACACCACTCTAAATTTTGAATCTAATGGTCAGTTTTAATATTATCGTAAAGGTCGAACGTTATCTGTTGACCCATTTAAACGGATGGTATAATTAGAACGAATAACCGTGTCAAAAATTTATTTATTTTTATTTGTTACTATCTCGAGCAAAAGATTGGCTAAATTGTTATCGAGTGGAAGACATTCTTGGAGTTTGTCAAGGACGCGTTATTATCGCGTTTTGGTAAAAAGTGCAACGGAATTTTTTCTCGTTGTGCAATTAGACAGGATTTAGGACGCGATTGGGGCACATAGCCTTCAGTCCTTCCGAGGGGATACTGTACATCTGAGTAGGTTAAAGTGCACGATAGGGCTTGCTCTTCTCACTAAATGTTGTATAGAAGACCGAACACAAAGGGCGGTCTGACTAAGGGTTGCGTTGCAATACATGTAGAATGTGGAATTTTTCGACCCGCAATTTGAAATGCTTACGTAGAACCTAAAAAGCGAACTATCGTACATTTTTTCGCATTTTCCCTGATGCTCGTTTCTTTCCATAACGTCGTGCAAGGAAATAATAAATTAATGACTGCATGGGCAAGCGTAAATTTTGAGATTCGCGTATTAAACATCCACACTAAAATTTATACATCCACACTTTTGGCACCCCCTAAAAAATGTAGGTACGGAAGCGACCTTAATAAATTACCAGCTAAAGATAAAAATGTACTGACGGCGGCGTCGGGCGTTGGATAATAAATGAAATACAGTTACTCGACTGGTTATAATTTATTGGTAACGATCAATTAAAACGCACCAACTGTAGGGGCTCGTTAGAGGCTAAATTTAATTACACGGGCAAAGTGTCGTGTTTCGCACCTTTTTTCGTTAATTAATTCTAAGAGTAATGCGTTCATCCAACAATAATCGAGTGAAAATGCAATTTTAGAATGGCGTCCCCAACAGAATGATGCCCAGTTCATTTGGAAAGGATCTTGTCGTATTTTCCAGAATACACAATTAAGTTGTTTTTCAAATTCAACATTCGCATGAGACTTATTTGTTTGATATTCTCCAATTCGAGGAAGGAGAAATGAAATTCAAATAACAAGATTGTGATAAGACCTACAGCCTACATTTCCATTTGCATAAATTGCAAGTATCTGGAGTTTCGTGTGATACGTACAGCTTTACGAAGGCACTAAATCTAGACGTACCAAGAACCATATGAATGGAAACGTGTAAGCCATGGCAGTAAGCAATTGCTGAAATGCTTATTTCATCGATCGTGCTGCGGTCGCGATCGCCTTTTACTCACTACATCTCAGCAAAATTTATATTTAAGAATTCACTGTACCACCTACACATAAATATTATATTATATTATTGAACAGTTCTTATATCTTATCGCATTTCTTCGTCTCCTCTCATGCGTAGAAATCTTTCACACGAACATTTCTTTTCTACTTGTCACTTTTCTGCAACGTGACCAAGAAGTTATGGCAGTTAAAACAACATACTGGTGGTGGTATGTATGATCTGACACTAAAACTGTCAAAATCAACTTCAATTTTAGAGGACAAATTTTGAGTATTGAATGTTAGAACATGACCCGGTGTATTTTTAAGGATGTCGTCTCTTTTTGTATTAAGGCGTCTCACAAGGAATGGAGCCACCATCCATTATCTAGCCGGATCGATCATTAAGATGGTTCCAATAGGGGTCCGATCCAGTCCTACCGTTTGTGTTTTTCTGATCTTCCATAAGAAAATTGACGCGTTTTAGAGCTACCGCCTGCAGCGTAGGGTGTATAAAGAAAACCAGCGGAGTCCTATCGTACCAATACTAATTTCATGATCGCTTGACTCACACGGACGAGTACAAACATTATACAACACATAGAAACCATAAAGAACCCACTATCGTAAGGCGATACATCCCAATAATACGGTTAACACCTTGAGGTTTCGGGTGAAAAAAAAACAGGTACATCAGGGAACGGGGTATTATGGAGGGTACGCTGCAGAAGTGGTTCTGGGTAGGTATAGTTGGAGAGAGATTGGATTAGCCATTCTCCACTTGCTTAGGTCCGCGGGGTCGCAACTCCCCAAAGTTTGGAAACCCAAACCCCTGCGGAGATTATATTATATTATATTATATTATATTATATTATATTATATTATATTATATTATATTATATTATATTATATTATATTATATTATATTATATTATAATTTTTTTAATCTCTCGATTTAGATCAACGATAGAGGAACCATCAATTGCTAAGATTGTTAGCTACCTCTGTCGGGAAAAAGATATTTTTATTTGATCTATGGTGGGGAGTATTTGTCTGAGATACTATTTGTTGTTAGTGTATTTTCTCTTTTTAGGTACTAAGCAGTCATGATGAAGGTAAGTTGCTCCTCTTTACAAGTTTATTTTTAACAAATGTGCATGGTTAGTTCCTTGTTTGCGCCCAAGTAATAGCAGTCTAAGATGTTAGGTTCTGTGTTCTTGGCGCATTATTTTTATGGCATATTTCAACATGATCTTCCTTCTTCTATAACTAGGAGGTAGAAAGCCGGTTTCGCGGTATATACTGTTTTCGGGAGAGGTTCTAAATGCTCCGCTTGATGTTCGAATTATTTTTAAGATAGTTGAATCCAACTTTTTTAAAAGGGATTAAGCGGAGTTTCCAAATACGACAGCGCCATAATCTGCATTGGATAATATGAAATTGTTTATTATTTTATATATTGTGGCTAGTTCGCCACCCCATTTATAGCTGCATATTGCTCTTATTTGTTTTTTTTATTTTCGTTATTATGGTTTGTACGTGTTCTCTCCAGTTTATTCTTTATCAATGTATATGCCGAGAAATTTGATTGTGTCGCACCAAGGGATTTCTGTATTATACAGGGGCAATTTTAAAACTTGCAGTCGGCCATATTTGCCGACAACCCCCTACCCCCCCTTAACCCCCCAGCCCCAACCCCCTCTCTTCAAAAATCCTAAATGGCAACCCCATACTTGTGACACATCGTTGGAAAGCTATTGAAAAATGATTTCGGGTGGTACCAATAAAGTCAATATTCATTAAGACAATTTAACAAAAATTTAATAATAATTAACAAAAAAAAAATAAAAATTAAGCCATGCCTATGTTCAAGATTTGGCGGCTAAATTCGAAGAAACGGGATCTGTTATCAATAAAAAAAGAAAGCAACCAAGATTGCTTAATGAAGCAACCAAGATTGCTTAATGAAGCAACTCAGGTTGAAGTTCTTGGTCAATTTGCCATAAATCCCTCAATGTCAACATTTAGTTTTTTTTTAAATATTAAATTTTTGTGTATTCATTTACTTGAACTTATTGAACGGCAATATTTTAATTTTAAACGACTTCCATTGATTTATTATAAGCAACATTACATAGCGCGCTACTGACGTCAGAGTGAGCAGTCTCGCTCCAGGGTACGTTTTCCAGCCTCTCGCGATTTTTTAAAAAATGCTGTATGTATTAATTAAATGAGTAGAACCCATTTGTAGCAAAGCCTAAAAATGTGAATTCTCTCTATTGTACAATTGCAGCGATATTTCATGTTTCCAAAAGGTGTGAAAGGCTTTTTCTAAATCAAAAAATATCGCTAATGCTTGCTTTCTCTCACAGAATGCTTCTTTGACGGTGTGGTCTAATAAAACTAGTTGATCTACGAGTATGGTTGAATGCCACTTTCTGAAACCAGATTGATATTTGCTAATGACCTTGAGACCTTCAAGAATTTCAGTAATTTATTTTCTCATACAACTTTCCTAGGCACGACGTGAGGGAAATTGGGCGATAGCTTTGAATGTCTGCGTGGTTTTTATCAGGCTTGGGGATAGGTAGATTCCTTCCAGCATGTTGGGCAAGTATTATTTGTAAAAATTTTATTAAATGATTGAACTACTTTCTCCTTTATATTATTGTACAAATGTTCGCAATCATAGAGTGTACAATTTCGTCTACCCCTGGGGAAGTGTCTTTAGGCCCTTTTAAAACAAGATCTAGATCTTCAATCGTGATCAACCTATTGTACCTATCTGTAATTTTCACCATCTTCAAATTCCAAGTGTTTATTTTCTTCTATGCGTTTCAGTTTCAGAAAGTTTTCTGTGTAATTAACTCTTTTGTTGATTTCCTCAAAGCAAACACCAACCTTTTCAGCGACTTCACTTGGTTGTGAGATAACTTTGCCCTGATATTCAATTATAGGGAGCTGGGGTGCACAGCTCTTGCCCATTATGTTTTTCATTGGGCGCCATATTTCCGTACTCGTTGTGTTTTCGTTGATTCCTGAAATGTAGTTTCGTCACGATGTATTTTGAGCCTCTTGTTTGAGCCTCCTTTCTTTGGCTCTAGCACGATTAAAATTAGATAAATTGGCATCTGTAGGTTTCCTTTTGTAGGTGTTAAATAATCTCTTGTTTTCTTTGTTGGCTTCACTTATTTTAGGATTCCACCATGGTACTGCTGATGTTCTGCAATATTGAGTCGTTTTAGGGATAGTCTTCTCCGCCGCATCTATTATTTGTTTGGTTGCTAATTGGACGCACTCTTCCACGTTTTCAGTGAGCTTCAGGTCTTGTAATTGAATTGAATACGCCTCCGAACTTGCTTTATTTGTGTGATATCTGATGATATGTTTATAGTCAAATCTCTCCACTTCTAGCACTGTCTTAATCTATCGCTATGGTGAAGATCCTGTATAACTTCCCAATGAGCCCGGGAGGCCACAGTGTGGGATGCCATTCTTAGGTCTATATGACTGAGTTTGCCCGTGTCAGCGTTCATATAGGTAGGGGAACCGTTGTTTAATATTACATAAGACTGATCTGTTATAAGGCTTTCCAAGATCTCTCCTTTACGTGTAGTGGAGTCCGAGCCCCACATTGTTATATGTACATTGAAGTCACCACATATAATTCTTGGTTTAGGCACGGTTTTTATGTGTTCCAGAAGAGTTTCTTCGCTCCGCAGCTGGTTAGGTAACATTCGCAATTGACATTTTGTTTTTTAGGGAGACCTCTGTACCGTCAGAATCTGGATATCACACTTGTAGTTGGTATTTCTTTGCACGGAAGATTCTTCCTTACTAATGTTAGGACACCACCGCACGCTCTGGGCCCGCGTGGCTCAAAATTCTTCTGGAAGCACTTATAGCCCTTGAACGTGTAGGTTGACGCAGGTTTCAAATGACTTTCCTGTATGCAGAAGGCTGCTAGCTTGTGCATGGATGTAATATCTTGCATCACACCATATTTCAATTTTATCCCACGACAGTTACATTCTAAAATAAATTAATTATCCATTTTTAGTTTTTATTATAGATTAATAGTGATTTATGCAGTGGATATATAATAAATATAAATATATAAATTATAAATTAACATGTAGTTATGCATGGGACATGTACAGGTAAGTTTATTATATTTTTTTATACATAGAGACATAATAAATAATAAATACTAATGTTAAACTAGAAGTATCACAGATATGTGTAAACTAATACCACTGATTGCGTTTGGAGTAACTTCACAAGTATGTAAAGGTACCACTTATCACAGATATTTACAATTATTTAACTGACTACTGTTCTTTACTTGCCTTTGGCTTAAATGTAGTCCGAGATGTAGTCTTGTTTGAATTCCATTGTCCAATTTGAGAGACTTCGTGTTAGGGGAACATTGGGTTCCTTTTGATGATTCTAATCTTCTTGGTCAGTAGATATTTATTATCACTACTGTTTTCATTGTCATTTTTGTCTTTATCTTCCACGTTTTGATTGCGTGTAATGGAGGTCGTGACGCTGTGACGTAATTTTTACCATACACTATACTTTTCGCTTCTTTATAAGGTAAATTGTTGGTAACCTTCACTTTCACAACCTCCTTTTCTTTTACATGGTGCAGGCCAAGGATCGGGAGCTGTGAGACTCATGGCAGTTGATACATTTCGGTGGGTCGAGGCAAGGTTCCTCTTTGTGATGGAATTTCTCACCGCATTCACACATTTGTTGGTTCCTACAGAATTTCGCCAGGTGTCCGAATTGTTGACAGTTAAAGCACTTCATTAGTGCTGGAATATAAGGCCTGATTTTAACATTTAGATATGCCACTTTTATGTCTGGTGGCAGTTTGGGTTTGTTAAACGTTAATTTTACTGTTGAAGTTTCTACGTGTTTTCCTTCGACCCTTTTGGAGATTTTATATGCGTTTATTACTCCCTGGCTACTTAGTTTGTGTATTATTTCCTCCACAGAACATCGTACCAGCTCTGGACACGTTACTTACCCAACTGATTTATTTAAACGATCGTTTGGAGATACTTCAGCTTTTTTCCTAGTATTGCTTCTAGTTTCTTAAGCTTATCCAACTGCTCTAGGGTTTCTACTTTATTATATTATATTATATTATATTATATTATATTACGATATCATACGAAATTCGCGATTCGGAGCCGGATATATTTTAGAAAAACTCGAAAGCTTTGTCCGTTGATTTTGCTAACACAGCTATAAAGGTAACATTAGAACAAAAGGGAGCAATAAAACAGCAAATTTGTGATAGAATCATCCCCCCGTCCCTTTAGGCTTTACCTTTTTCTCAATAAGTATAGTGCGATTGATATTGGTATAAACTCCTCATTGACCACTCCTTTCATTAGAAACTAAGTGTCTATTCCCGTATGAAATGCACAACTGGAAAGAGATATTTTACATTTAATAAGCACCAAAGCCATCGTTTCCAACACCTAATACGATAAAATTGTCAGGTGTGACATTAAGTCAGAATTTATTACGGAAGCTAATAAGTAAGAAACACAAAGGGAAGGTAACATTTGAAACTCATATTTCCTTATTATTAGCAGTCCGGGCACGCTTTACGATACCCAAGCTTCTAAGCGAGGATATGTAGTTTTTTTTTGTTATATAAAGCTATTTTAGAGTCGCCGTTACTAGCAACGTCGAATTTATAACGTCGTCTAATCCGCACCGGTACGTCCCTTGCTCCCTTTTTTACAACGCTTGTTGCGCGATATTGCTCTCATTGCTGTACCTTTTGGTATTTGCGACGCTCGAGTATTCCGCCGAGAGTTATAAGCGAACGACTCTATCTTGGAGACTGTTCTAGAGGGTAGGACAGGTTTGCGGGTGCACCTTATCATCTTTCAGATTCTTGTATAATTTTGCACTGGAAATTTTCTGGAGATTGTCGATAATTTAAAATGAAGCTTGCAATGTTGGATCAATGGAATAAAAAAAAAAACTAGTTCAGGATTTAATTTTTTAATGGCGATTTCATTTAATTCCAATTAAAAACATTATTGGATTTTCAGCGCACATTTTCCTAATATTCCTTCCAAGGATTGAGATTTTTTCCATTAAGGTGGTTTCAAGCTTGGTTAAAACGTCATGGGTGCCAAGATAAATGAATTTCTCATGGGAATTGCTGCGTTAGCGTGTTGGCTAAACATTGACGTAATGCTGAATCAACGAGAAAGGTACATGGAAACTGTATTAATCGTTTTTGGCGTGCATTTTTAAAGTGGGAGATATCGAATTGATCACTACTCGTTCGTTTTTGGGTTGAGATCCGTGTGCCAAGTTTGAATTTTTATTTGTTTAGCTTTAAAAAATGCCAGAAAGCAATGTGTACTAAAGGGTTTTATTTATATCACGTTTTCAAAAGGACATGTATATTTTAAGTAATACTTCTGCTTATTTCTCAGAGGACTTTTCATGCATATACAAGAATTAATCATTCTGGTTGTCACATCCTCAGCTATTTTTTACCCACAACATAGTCCCCGAGTTTCCATATGGTGCATACGATCAATATCCATGGACCAAACCGTATGCTGGCGTCCAAATGTTCAAAAGCATGCCTAATAAATCCTCTCTCACTACACTGACCCCAGGAACATGTTAAGTTAGGTACAATTAAGTTGGGTATGTTTTGCTTGGAAATTGCCGTGCTAGTATAAAACCCGCCGCGGGCCAGTGCATGATAAGCTAAATAAGGTAGACGAAAATACAGAACGTAATAAACAGATTGTGGGCAAAGGTAATGAGTCCGTAAAAATCAAAAAAAGAAAATGCGAAACTTTCATTTCCCTATCGTACCTGCATCGAAATAAATGGAATTTTTCGCCTCTTTTTCGCGGTTGAAACCGTAATGCAAGTTCATTGCTTCTCCATACATTGCCCTCATTTCTCCCAGCATACAATCACCTTACTTACCCAATTTGTAAATTCTAACGGAAACACCATGAATATTTAATTTTCATGGTTTGCATGTGTATCGCATAAGAGGTACATGAATATTCATTTTAATTCGAACGTTTCTTTATGAAGATTTGACACATTTACAGATGGTTTAATGAATTTCGCGATAAAAACGTTAATTACAAAGAACGCTTTAGCATGAGCGAATAAGTATGGAATAAAACATTGTTAATACATGTCAATAATTTTATATTCATCCGTCAGTCACGCAAATCCGTTCCTCGTTTCAGGTCAAACCACACCATTTACGAACAGTATATTCTAACCATTTACATGTTACGGCATCACAGAAACAGACTTGTTCGAAGACTACCTATTTCTAATCAAAAGAGAGCTTTTCAATTGTACCGAAATCATTTGAAACCATATACAGGGTGTTTCATAATTGAATATCAATATTTAAGGGGGCGATTTTTGGGTACATTTTAAAAAGAAAACTTCATATGAACCTATGTCCTAAATGTCTTAATTTTTGAGATACAGGGTGGTAAAGTTTTCAAATCATTTATTATTAATATCTGTAATACCACTTTAGATATTTTAATGAAGTTTGGCATGTATGTACTGTGTATTCAGAGACATTTTTTTAACGTAATTTTTAATTTATACCAGTCACGTTCGTACGGAATTTCACATGCCCATTTTGGCAGACATTGACAGTACGCCACCGATTTCTCTAAAAATAATTATTATTTTTGAAATTCCCTATCATTTCTAAGCACATTTGATCCCTTTGTTTTTTCAATTGGATGCACGGTTTTCGCTTAAAAAAATAAAAACTCGTCAACAGAATTAAAAATTGTGACAGGCGCAACAGTAGTTTTCTTAATGTTTTATTGAAAAAGTTCCAAAATTCGAAATACGAAGCATATGAGCAGATTTGATCGCTTGATTTTTTCAATTCGACGCACGATTTTAAAAAGAAAATCTTTTTCGCTGCATGATAATGCAAAAAAACGGTTTTTATTTGTTTAAACGAAAACGGTGAATCGGATTGAAAAAAACAAAGGGATCAAATTTGCTTAGAAATGAGTGGGGATTTCAAGAATAATTTTTATTTTCAGATAAATCAGTGGCGTACCATCAATGTCTGCCAAAATGGGCATGTGAAATTCCGTACGAACGCCATTGTTGGAAATGAAAAAAATGTGGTACTTTAAAAAATGCCTCTGGATACATAGTACATACATGCCAAATTTCATTAAAATATCTAAAGTGGTACTACAGATATTAATAATAAATGATTTATTTTTGAAAACTGTACCACCCTGGATCTCAAAAATTAAGACGTAGAAATGGGCCCAAAAATCGTCACCTTAAATATTGACATTCAATTATGAAACACCCTGTATAACATTCTGAATCTATGAAACATTTTTAAACATTTAAATCTTCCTAAACTGCACGCTTTAAAACTTTAAAATTCTGGCGCTCCCTTTAAACCTTGTATAGGTATGTCATTGAAAGTTACTTTGACACGCTCTGTAATCGTATAAAACTCCCTAAAACGTCTACAGTTCCTGTAACCCTTAAGCCCCTGAAACCCTCTAAAGCTCTGTAAAAATGGTCTGAAGCCTCAAACTTCATAAAATTTTCCAAACACTCTACGAAACTAACTTCAATTCCTATCAAATTCTGGAACTAAACTAAAATTCCAACTTTGAAATTCTTTGGAACGCTCTGAAACTGCATCGTCAACTTTCCGCAGTTGTACGAGGCTCTCTGGAGAGACTCTGAAAATGCTCATCCTTGCAGCTGTCGTAAATGCTTTGAAATCATCGGACATGCTTTGAATCGCTCAAAAGTTTGGGAAAGTTTAAGGGGCTTTCAAACAGTATAAGGTTTCGGATGCTGAAGCTCATGTCTGCAACTGTAAATCGTTTGAAACTGTATGAAACACTTTTGAAAGTTTCCCGAACCTTCGCATGTTCTTTAAACTTTCTGAAACTAAATCAATTTTTACTGTCTCTGAAACACCTTGGGGCTCCATATATAAAAATAATAAAAATGATAGAAACGGGTTTATGAATATGGTTGCTACTTTCTCCTGTACAAACCCGCAAAACTCAAACGTCGTTGCAAAGTTCTTTTGCTTATACAGGGTGTTTATTAAACAAGCGGAAAAAATTTAAGGAGCTTTTCCTTGGCCTATTCTAAGGATATTTTGTCCTTCGACGATTTTTGATAGGGTTTCGAAGATACTGGGCGAAAAAGAATTTCGACAATAAGAATTTATTACCAAAAAAAATTACATGTAATGTTTCTTAATCTACATGAACTGTTCAAAATTTTAATTTATCTGGATTGAGTGCACCAATTCGAACGGTTAATGCAGGTTTTAAGACATCTTTATTATCGCTTCTAAATGAGGACGATGTGGGTGTAAATATTACGTTTGTCAATCTGATGCTATACGGGCCGACCTGGTTCGATAAACAAGTCTTACTGGCTGAGCTCGTGCAAAATTTGCGTTCGCACGGAAGTAGGTATATATAACACCCATACCATCGCCAATTACCGTTTATTTTGCAAATTCGCGTGCAGTCGAACTACCATATAATGAGGCACCTTCTTCCCGTAGTTTACATCGTAATTGTCGTCTCTGCAGCGTGCGGAAAACCAGTTGAAGAAAAGGAGTGTAAGTGTTGGGAGGGTTACAAGGCCAATATTGACGGGTCGGAATGTGTGGGTGTGTTGGTACGTCCAGTGATGGCTTGCAATGAACCTGAACCGCCACAGTGCAAGTGCTCCGAAAACGCAACGGATATTGTCAACGAGTCGACGGGGTTGTGGTGCAGAAACTACGTGAAGGACGTCGAAATTAAGCGATGGAAGTGCGAGAACCAAGACGATTGGGCGAAGTTTTTCAAAGAGCATCCCGATTTCAAATTTTAGTCTGTAGCAATTATTTAATAAATTTGTGGATTTAAAGTAAGCAAGGTTTATGACGATGATGAGCTGAGCATTAGGTATCATTGTATTTTTCGTTTATAAATACAATGGTATTATTCGAGGTGCCATGATTACACTATTTAATAACGCAATCCTATTGAGATAATTGGTACACCCTTATTATTATTCATTACTTTTGAAGATCTATGGAAACGATCGCCATGTCCGGAAATGGCGGAGCATTTACTAACCTTTTGCAACTACTAATTGGGTGTATGAAAATGAAGTATATAATCAGGAAACGTAATACGAAAGTGTCTCTCTAAGCAACCCTTAGTGATGTTTATCTAAAGATCTATCTAAAGTTAATGTAAAGAGTTCTTTACACAAATTTAATATAGTCGTCAAATGTAAAATGGAGCAAGTAGCTTGAAGTACAAACACATCCCTGGAAACCTCTTAAAACAATACGTTTTCTTCCACAAAGTGCCGCTCCTAGTGTCACAGGAAACTATTTCAGATTTATTCAAGTTGAGAACAGGGGGCGCATCGCGAATTTAATGGCAAGAAAGAGTAATGAAACACGGTTTGTAAAAACATGAAATTTTATTCATCGCCATTTTTGTTTTTCTGCTAATGCAGGTTCCTGGTGGTTCTTCTCCGCGACCTTCTATCCTCTGCTCTTCTATTTACTCCTTAATATCTTTCTTCGCCCTACTGCAGGTCGTCAATCAATTTCCTTCTTCTTCTTTCCATTTCTTCATGAACAATTCCCTCAATTACTTTCTTCAACAAACAGTTCTCTTTTAGTAGTTTAACTTGCACCTTTTTCAAAAGCCTCCAACCTTTCCTGATCCCATTTCATTGGTGTCCACGTTTCAGTAAGTAAGTAAATGCTTGTTTGGTTTTCCAACCTTGTGGTAGGTATTTCTGCACCTAAACGCTTATACCTTTCCACTTACTCTATCCTCACCCCGTCTACCATTACTGTTATATCCTCTTGCACTCCCACTTTCAAAACTTTTATTTTGTTCTTATTAATTCTTAGGCCATACCTTGTTTTCATTTTATCTACCGTTTCTAACAATATACAAAGTCTCAGCAAATACAATCATTTCATCCGCAAATCGTAAGCTAACAATCCTTTTCCCTCCGATGTTGATACCATACTTTTCCCGTTTCCAACAGATTTCCGCCATATCTTCTACAGATAAATTAAACAGAGTTGATGCTACACGGCTTCTCTCTCTAACTCTTCTTCCGGTACAAAACCAATATTCGTCTTTTTATAGCCAACCCCCATTTTTGTTTTCTTGTTTCATATATAAGTTTCGTACTAGTTGTCTTTCTCTCCAGTTCACACCTTTCTTTTTAGTATATTCAACACTATATCCCATTTTACCCAATCGAATGCCTTTCGAGTGTCTCAGAATGTATTTGCTTTTTCTAAATATCTTTCGCCGATCGTTCTCACCACTCCTACTGCGTCTCTCGCGCCCATTCCTCTTCTGACACCACACTGTTCCTCTATTCTGCTCCATAACCTTGTTAAGGCTTCTATTTAGTACTTACAATAAGATCTTTGCTGTGTGTCACTAGGCTTATTGTTCTTTATTCTGAACATTTTTTGTACCTTGCTTTTTAGGTCATCAGAACCAGAGCCACTGATCAGAAAAAGTCACCTTCGTAGGTTTTATTTCAAAGATGATTCCCGCTGCCTCTCCATCCTTATGTTGTAATTCTCTATTTCCTCTACTCTTTCCACTGTTACTTGCGTTGGTTTATTCTTTCCTTGATATAATTTTATTCCTCTATGTATTTTCCATCTTCCCAATACTTCGCTTTCTTGTGTCAACCTGCCATCCTTATCTTCGATTTCTATCCGTATCATAGTTCCACCTTTTTTCTCCCTATCTTTATTAATACCAAATCATGTAATTTCTTCAATTCTTCGATTTCCCTGCATTCATTTCAAACTATGCTCTTCTTTCCTTGCCAATTTCTTTTCTTAGTTCATTGTTAAGTTTTCTATACAATATTCTTCCTTCGTCCGTCCTTGAACGTTTAGCTTTCCTCCATCTCACTTATCATTTTTGTTGTTATCCAAGGTATCTTCTTCTTTTTCTCCGCATAAATCTACACTCCCTTTCTTCCTCTTCTCTCCACTTTCCCTTTCATCTCTCCTCGTTTCCATATCTGAACCTTTCAATTATTTTAATGCTTCTCTTTCCCTCTTGTCATTTTTTAAGGTCCGTGAAGTTGGCAATGCCCATTTCACCAAACTTAAAATTGTTGTAACCATATTTTTGTGCTAATTTTGTGCTATTTATTGCTGATAAACAAAAATTTTGTGCTTTTGAATTTACCGAGTTATTCGAAAAAACAGATGGGTACGGCCAACTTCACTAAGCGATACCCATGTAATAATTTCGAAAAACTTATACTAATTAATTTTGTGCTAATTTTGTGCTATTTATTGCCGATAAACAAAAATTTTGTGCTTTTGTTTACCGAGTTATTCGAAAAAACAGATAGGTACGGCCAACTTTACTTAGCGTTACCCAAGTAATGATTTGGTTATTTATTGGCGATTATTACATAATGTTCTGCTATAATCTTGGTTACAATACTGAGTGAGCAACTATTACTAACTTGTATAATCAAGAAAGTACGAACGACTAGCCGCATGCTGCCATAACCAACGATTTGTTTTGGTTTGTGGTACCACATTATTTAGTAGTAGAGTAGTTACATCTTCTTCAAAAAAAGATTTTTGGTTCCAAAAAAGTGGTGATAACGGATACAGATTCTATGCGACGACAGAAAAAAAATGCACAAAGAAACTGTAGTAAACGTTCAGGTGACAGCATATCCTAATCGAAAGTGTTTGTTGACAAGCTCATACAGATTAGATCTTTTATATGTGTACTACATCGTCATAGCTGTTTTTTCAACAACTTTACTATTCAACACTACGTCGATGTCATTATTAACGTCACGTCTTTATGTAGCACACATATCGGAAAGGGTTGAAGTTCGGAATTTGGTAAAATGCTACAGGCCGTGTGCCGTTGAAGATTTTTCGTAATCCCATTGAAAATTTTTAATAGAGCTGGAAAAACGAGGAAACTATTACGAAATATCATATTCGTATATAAAATATTTACTCATAGGAAATAATTTCTCTTATAGATGATACCACAATTTATTAACTAAATTATAGTTGTGACTGTTCATTGTTGTGAATGTCAATCAATTTAAGATATAGAAAATGTTTCTAAAAGAAAATAATATTTAATTAAAAACTACCTACTTAGTAAATGCCAACAATTAATTCCCATTCAAAGACAAAATTAAAATATCGGGACAAAGGGGATTGAATGATAACTACAATTACATTAGACTGCATAAATGTGGTTCAAATGAAATATTATCTAATATAATTTTTACTCGAATTTTTATTTTATAACTTTGTACCCAAGTTCTTACATGAACAGTGATTCATTTTAATTTTTAAATTTTAGAACGGAATGCGCTGTGTAGATTTAAACATAATTTATTCTAGAGATTAGAGATTTCTTACACAACCTCTTTTGTACGATGGTTCAGAAGGGTCACCGCCCAACTTTTTTTCATGAAGATCTTGCACTTCGTGATTTAATCTCGCACTGCATGATATTATCTCGCACTGCATGATTTTATCTCGCACTGCATGATTTCATCTCGCACTGCATGATTTTATCTCGCACTGCATGATTTTATCGTGCACTGCATGATTCTCGTACTGCATGATTTTATCTCGCACTGCATGGATTTATTTCGCACTGCATGAATTTATCTCGCACTGCATGAATTTATCTCGCACTGCATGATTTTTATTTCGTACTGCATGATTTTATCGTGCACTGCATGATTCTCGTACTGCATGATTTTATCTCGCACTGCATGGATTTATTTCGCACTGCATGATTTTATCTCGCACTGCATGATTTTATCGTGCACTGCATGATTTTATCTCGCACTGCATGGATTTATCTCGCACTGCATGATTTTTATTTCGTACTGCATGATTTTATCTCGCACTGCATGGATTTATTTCGCACTCTATGATTTCATCTCGCACTGCATGAATTTATCTCCCACTGCATGATTTTATCTCGCACTGCGTGATTTCCCTAGAGCCCTCTACCCCCCCCCCCCCTCCCACTCACTTAAAGGCTCTGAAAGGCATATGAACTACAGCGATTGCGATTTCTTTTAATCCCTCGGATTCTTCAAGTTCCTCATATCCGTTCTGTTCGTTCATTGTAAACACTTCAGATCTTCCCTCTTCTTCGAATTCCTTCTATTCTACAGAGCCCCTTCAAATTCATTAACCCTTTGAAATACATAGAATACTTCAGAGCAGGTCCTTCAAATGCATCGGATTCTTTCACTCATTTTCATTTTGTTGGATTTTTTTCTATCACTTAATATTGTGTAAATCTTTGATCCGTTATCAATTTCTCTTTTATTTAAGTTTGTAGTAAATAATTTAGCTAGATCAGTAGGGAGTGTGTTATGAGCTGATGGTAAATTTCTTTGCTAAGCTCCGTGCTCTGGTGTCCCCTGGGAGAGAGTCCTTGTCCTTGTCATGAAGATTGTGGCTGCAAGATTCACCGCATAATTCTCTTTTAGATAAATTGTGCACAATTATTTTAGTGAGCTACTTTAGACGGATTTATTTCAGGTGCGCTTATTCGTCGAAATAAACAATACTGTCAAGGGTGCAAAATGTTGCGGAACCGTACAAAATCTCCCTCGTAATTACCATTTCGATTTATCAGGATAAGCGCGAAACCTGAATTTCACCTCATGAGAAATTACTTTGGAGTAACAGTACATTGTTTCATGTTATGCCAATTATTTACCGACACCCTCGTCAGCCTAGTAATTAGCAACAACGACACTTTTCTTTAAAGTACCGTAATTAATGCATCGTTATTATCGTTATACACAGGTGAAACCTGTCCAACGTCACTCTTTACTTTTGCAACATGCAGACAGTTTAATACTTTAATCCCAATTATGCCGTAACGTAAAGGCCCCCCTCCCTCAAGCCCGGCAAGTTCAAAGTTGTGTTTCATAATACCGGATTAATCCGTACTTAAACTGAGCAAAGTCGGAGATACCAAATTTATACCAATTTTAATTTCCCTCAGTAGGATTTACAGCGTAAACACCTCAAAAGCCTCATTTGCAACGAAACCGCTATTAATAATTCCTCTTAAATAGGGTAAAGTAACTGTTAGATTTATTTGAATTTAAGCTTTGTATTACGATACTTGTTACATTTAAACATTTTTCCTACAGTTCGTTTGGATGCGTGTTTTCCGCAAAATCTCCGGATTTTATGCGCTCATATATCTCGTAATGAGGTAAAAGCTTCCCTCCAACTGACACTCAAACTTTTGCATAAAATATGAATACCTGCCTGATGAAATTTCCATAAATTTAATTAAATATGCAAACTATAGAAAACGAGTAAATAAAAATGGCGCAGATGTAAGGTGGGAATTTTACCGTCGAGAGCACACGTTGACGTTTTGGCACCTACAACAATTTCCTTCTTGCTGCGATTTTCCTATAAAATTATAATATTGTTACTGGAAAGCGTTTAAAAAGCCAACCAACTTACGAGTTTTCAGTACAAGTGGGCTTGATTATTGGTATTTCAATCTGATACGGAGTTACAAATGCAAGAATTATTTAACGATGTATCTGTAATCACTCTAAGCTACATTTTAGTGCGAATATACAGAGTGCAAATCTCCAGAGGGTAAATATTCAGTTTCCAGATGCTAATTCTCCACTTGAGCCAATTTACTTGGAGTGTAGTTTTTGAAATCTACGACCTGGGAGTCTCAGATCGCAAAGAACCTTGGAGTGAATTTTCCCGGTGCTGGAGGCCAGTTTTCAAGAGGCTCTCTTGGATGGTGTTGAATATACAAGTGAATTTGAAGGAAATCAGTATCTGTCTGTAATAAATTTTCAAGAAATGAATTTTTCATTGGAGAATATTGCAGGGGAATATCCTGCACAAACAACTTTGAAAGAGAATGCTCTGGCGAGAAGGTTCTGGGATAGTACCCCGAGGCGAAGATTCTAGGTGCGAACTTTTAGTTAAAAAATATTACGTGGAAAATTTGCTAGAGGGCGAGTTTTCTGAAGAGGAAGTCTTTAACGACGGTTTGCATTGAGGAATTTTCCTTGGCAGAACATTGCCGACCAAATTTAGGCTAGAACGAATTTTCCTGAGTTATATAAACCAGTTTTCATGATGAATCAGCATTCTTGTGCTTACAGCTTTTTAATGTGAATATTTTATTAAGTAAATGAATGAATCGAGCTTTCCGTCGTATAATATTTCAGGAGAGTATCACGACCACAAAAGTATACTCGTGGAAAGTTTTGTTCTGAAAGATATGCTGCTGGATCCAGGTTAATTAGCCTCGGTGAATTCCAGTACGAGGATTCGATATCTGTGAGTAAAGTTCCTTCAGAGGCCGTTTTTCTAAGTGCTAAGTGCTCTCCTGCTGAGGGCGGCTTTAATTCCCGAAATAATCATATCCGTTTCGCTAGCAGAACATCTGCAGAGCAAAAATCGATCATTTACAAAAAAAAGTAATCCAAAAACGATTTTCTTAGGGGCGAATATTCTGGAGGCGCCCTTTCCTATCTTTGGGGAAAATATTCCGGAAGGGGGTTTCTTAGATACTATCTGCTTCTAAGAAGAGTGGGGCCACATTTACCCAAGAGCGAGTTTTCCGGAGTGAGGTTTTGAAGGATCAATGAATACCGAGTTATCAAAAATCGGCTGTAGATGAATTTTGTGCTAAAGGGCACATCAGAGCAAAATTTTTGGTGGCGGTCTGCTGTTCTTTCTGAAGAGGACAGAATGTCTGAAAATTATGCGTTTGGAAAATATGGAGGGATAATATAACTGTTGACCAAGCCATCTGATGGTAATGTACCTAAAACCCAATTTTAAGGTGCAAATATCCCTGTTCTGAATTTATCGAATTCTCCTAAAGGAAACCCTCCGGTCACAAATTTGCGGGAATGAATATGCTCTGGGCCTCTGGCTACGAGTAATTCTAAGACTAAGATGATCGGCCATTTTCTTCTGGACGCGAATGGCTTTAGGTCGGACTTTCTGGACCCAAACTTTTCGTTGAAAATTATTGCGAGGGAAATTGATCCGGCGGTGATTCTTTTGGGAGAAAGCCTTGAAAAACGTGTTGTGGTTGGCTATTCTGATGCTAAACGCGAATTGTGAGGGGGGGGGGGGGGGGCGTAACAACTGAACCTTCTGTAAAATATATTGGCCAAGTTTATCTGGTGTCGAATTTTCCTTGGGATGAATTATTATGGAAGGAGAACAAACTCGAAATTTAAACAAAATCAAGACATTTGGAAAACGTGGCAATATAGAGGGAAACTTGATGACTCTTGTTCTCAAAAATTAAATATTGACATTGAACTCGACAATTATTTAGCAAAATAATTAACTGACCAATGGGTAGCTCCTAGCACAAATTTTACTATGATTTACTTATTGCCCTGATTTTTGACAATCTCTCCTTTTCTAATTCCATTAAAATTTACTTCAAACGTTAATTTTCTGATTGGCTTGCTCGCAAAATCAAACTTTATGATTTTCTCCATACATTTCCAATGAAATTAATTAAATTGGACGTAATCAAATTTGAGGAATAAACTGAAAAACTGATTTATTATCTAACAAATGCAATTCTATAGTGGGTTTCTAAATGGTAAAATTCATGCAATACAAAACGGCTTCAATTGTCCACAGGTTGGTCTCCTTAAGAACGTACAAATCAAAATTGTTCTTATTAAGTTTGTTATTACTTGAATCGAACATAATTTACAATGCTCTTCATAAATGTCTAATTTTGCATAAATGGAGATAACGGTACCTCATACAAGATGGGTCCTTTGTAGGGGACGATGATACAAAATGGAAACAACCCTATTTACAGGGACAAAGACTCGCGAAAAATTGACAAATAAGCAACTTTCTGCAAATGATGCAAATATTTCTCTGGGGGTAGTGTTTTAACGGTGGACCCGGGCGTTTAAGAGCTACAGTCCAGCCTCAACTTTATCAACACAACGTTTTTATATTATCCCAAACTGGAGAAATCTTCACAATGTAATGTCCATGAACCTAGCAGAGCAAGGTCAGCAGAACACAATCAAACATATTGCATAATTAGGTGCTAATTAAGTGCCCTATTCCCGAATTAAACGCTCTTTTTTTTAAATTATTACATGTTCTGCCAGGTTCATATTTACTCATCAGAGCACTACCTCAAAAAACCAAGAAAATGAAAAGTAAACTAACTATAATTAGGTGCTAATTAGGTGCTAATTAAGTGTTCTATTCCAGAATTAAATGCTCCTTTTTTTAAATTATGACATGTTCTGTCAGGTTCTTATAAACTGAACGTTATGAGGAAATCACTGCCTCCCAAAATCAAAAAGATGTTGTGTACTGTCACTTTTCGTCCCTCATTGTATTTTAATCCTTCTGGGAGAAAAAGTGACACTTTAGACCCTTAAACGAATGACAAAACACGATCATTTAGTCCACGGAGTACAAAAAAAAATTTTGAATCCGGTAATAGTTTTACTTTTATGTTCCAAGTGCCTGTAGGTATACTAAATTTAATTTAATTGAAAGTTGGCATCGTACATGCGTTAAACGAAATTTTTGACACTGCGCATGCGCAAACCCACAAAACTGAGTACGCACGGGATCCTTGGACCAAGCCCTTTCAAAGGAGCCCCATACATAATTTATTTCGCAGTTACTAATTTTTAATTCCATTTGATCTTAAGACAATATTCAAGAATTCAGTTTTTAATAATATCTTTAGTATATTTAGCTTAAAGAGCTTTTTAATTCCCAGTCAATTTTCATGTTGAATATGCTAAATGTAAAATTATAGAAATCTTGAGTTCTTGATATTTAGATCCTACTTTGTTTTTCTACATGTTTTAGGTCACGGAGCGCAAAATGAAGAGAAGCCAAGATCTTTTGAGAGTGTATTTATTGAAATGTAGAAATACATATTGACTCGACGACGTACAAAGATAAAATGGTACAGCGTAGTGAAGCCCATTCAAACACATTCAACATTTCATAAAAATGAGCAGGGCAGAGCGACATAAATGTAACTTGCGCTTATAAGGAGCATTTAATTCGGGGATAGGGCAATTAATTAGCACCTAATTAGCACCTAATTATAGTTAGTTCACTTTTCATTTTCTTGGTTTTTTGAGGTAGTGTTCTGCTGAGTTCATATGAACCTGGCAAAACATGTAATAATTTAAAAAAAAAGAGCATTTAATTAGGGAATAGAGCACTTAATTAGCACCTAATTATGCAATATGTTTGATTGTGTTCTGCGGACCTTGCTTTGCTAGGTTCATGGACACCACAATGTAACAACTTTATATTTCTTATGAATACGAACATAAAGTTCAATTTCCTGTTTAGGTTTACGGGCAGCAACAACTAACGAAAATATCTTGGCGCGCTTAATTAGTTTGTCCTCGATCACGACTACGGCTCACTATGAGACTGAAACGCGATTTCGCGACGATCACGTTGACTGTTTATTACCTTGCTTTTGATTTTGCGATAATCCGTACTTTTCTGCGTGGATAAATCTGTTACATTAGAATTAATTCACTATTTTCTCTTTTAACTGTAAATATTGCAACTTGTGGTGTGTGCCATAAAAACAAATTCCCTGAAAAAAAAGCGTTGTTACAATATATTAAATAAAATATGAACATTTCTGCAACGACTGAGGATCTCGCAGAAGTGAAAAAAATTGTATTTCATTAGAAGTTCAGGAAAATGGCACTTCCTTCACGAGCAAGTACTAAGTATTAAATTATTACGATTGTGTCCTAAATGGATCAACGTTTGTAGTTATTGCCTGGGTCTCTATTCTGGACTTCAAATTGCACTACACCAATCAAGCGCGCCATTGTGTACAGTCCGCAGTATTTTACAATTAAAAAATTAAGTTAATTGAGCTGTAGAGTAGAGACCAATTCAGTAATTAATGCGTTAGTGTGGTTACACTCTGTAACATGTAAGCGAGAAACTTTGCAATAAATAAAAAATAATATTCGCTGCATTGAGTTTGGAAATAAAAAATTAGCTTTGTTTTCAAGCGACTCGGAAAATCGGCAATAACGAATGTCGTAGATCAACACAATTTTTTTAAATAATGGCAATGCAATGCGGTTGAGAGTGATATGAGTGACCTATGGGCCAATTTCATGTGGGAGCTGGAACGTGCTCGCCCATTCGTTAATCAATTAGTTATAAAAGCTTTCATTTGGTAAACAGAATGATGAAAGAGGACTGTGATAAAGAAGTGAAAATAATTGACGCTTTATAACGACTAAATTTATTCGTAATTATCGTAATTTCATTGGAGAAATGACAGTGACGACGAAAACCGTTAATAGAATTACGCGAACGACTGGAAAATTCACCCCCCACATTTCGCGTCGATTTACTGTTACGAAATGTGGAATGTATGCTTGCATAAATAAGATAAAGCCCTCCTGCATAACTGCCTGTAACCGATTCGCTTAATGGAATAATCTATTGTTTCCTATTACATAATTTACTATCGGATACATTTTAATGAATCTCTGCCCTAAAAGCATTAAATATACATCGCTGTTTTCCATTCCCTCTTTGTTTTCGGAGTGCTTTGGGGTAACTTTGTTAATATGATCTCGAAGTTTGTGCTTTTCGCCTCCCTTTCTGGAGTGTTTCGCTAATTGGTATTCGCTAATATTGTTATCCACGTGCGGTATTCTGTAAGTAAACACCCTGTATTATGCTAGGTTTTGTTTTATCAACATTGTAACATGGGCGCGATCGTTAATCTACGCCTTTAATGCATATAATCTGTGCAGGTCGTTGAAGTTGGCTGTTTCAAATGGTGCAATAAAAGTTTTATCCCTAAAAGTTGTAATCAAAAACATTAAACGGGAAAGTTTTATGTTCGAACCAGGAGAAATGAAATTTAAATTTTCAAAGCGATAATGACGTAAATGGGGTGATGCTCTCGAAGTCTGTCAGAGAACGACATTTTTATTCATTTTCTTTATTTGACATTTAATAAAAACATGTGATTTCTTTTCTGAGGTGAAATAAATCTAATAATGCAGGATCCTAATTCTTAAAGTAAGTACCGGAGTAGTATAGAATAACTTAAAACATTCTGCACGGGCATCTCTAAAATGGGCCACTATGTAATTGGGCGCAAGCCTGTTGAGGGCCCAGAATAAGAGAACTGAATAATTAAATAAGTAAATAATTGAATGATTAAGTAAACAAGTAATTAAAGAATTATTAAATAATTAAATAATTAAATAATTAAATAATTAAATAATTAAATAATTAAATAATTAAATAATTAAATAATTAAATAATTAAATAATTAAATAATTAAATAATTAAATAATTTTCTTCTTTCTTCTTGTTTTCCTCTTCCATTTCATCCTTCCTCCCACGCTACCAATTCTTTATTTTCCCGTTCTTGTAAGTATTTCGGCACGTATTCTTTTGTCAGCTCCTTATTCTCCCATGAATATCAGATTTTTCTTCTCCCTCCCGCATTTTCGTCTATGTTATTCCTTCCAACCTCACATATTCCTTCCCATACCCCTCTCACCATCGCATGAAATATGTATTTTTTCATTCATTTCCAATTTTGGTCTCATCACCTCTCACCCCTTTTGTTACTAATCTCCCTCCATTTCCGTTCAATTTCAATTTATTTCTCTCCCCTCTCCCGAAATATCATCATGTTCAACTTTTCACAGTTTGTACCACCACCTCCCCATTTTTCCCATCATTTCCTTATTTGCTTTTCCTATGTTACCTTGAAAATATAATTTGACACGGCAAAAATGGATTCATTAACCTTGAATACTGTGGAGTGTAATCAGACAACACGTAAAGAGGTCTTTGACTTTGGATAACCTCTAAAACATGTGATTTGGCAGCGCAAAACATGGGGTCATTAACCTAGATTGACCTCGAGAATGTAATTAGCACCACAACAGATGTAGTCATTGTGCCCTTCTATGACTTCGAAAATGTAATTCGACACCACATAGAAATGCAGTCATTGACTTTGTATGCCATTGAAATTGTAATTGGCAACACAAAAATGGAGCCTTTGATCTTGGATGACATTTAAAATGAATTCTGACATCGCAATTGAGGTCATTAGATGATGTTCCAAATGTTATTTGCCACCACAATTGGGGTCATTGACCTGGGATGATCTCAAAGGTATAATTTAACACCATGACCTCCTATGCCCTTTAAAATATTATTTAACACTACATCAATTGTGGCCATTGACCTTGTAAATGTATTCTAACACCCCAAAAATGAAGTACAATCACTACAGCTTGCCCTTTGAGCTTTACCGCGATTTACTTTCCAATGTCACCGCCCACGTGGCACGCTACCTTCACCTACTGTCCAAGGTCACCACCAGGTGGCGAACGACCTTGAGTTGAGCCACGTTCGGGCTTCTATATCTACTACTGGTCTGTTCAGTTTTCGAGATATTGCTTATTTAATATTTTTTCTATTATCAAGGTCTTATATGATACGGCGTTTCAAACCTTTTTGCTAGTTGCCCATGACTCGTAGTCATTTTTTCAGTAATAGAGATCGGCCAACCAACAAATTCCTAAAACCTCCTAAATAACATTTTTATAATATATATATATGGTGTTTCGAAATAAACATTTCGAACCCCTTGTATTTAATTATAATCAGACATGATCTCTTTTGAAGTATACCAACCTCAATGAAATTTACGTGACATGACATGTATATAGATTTACGACTCAATAAATGAAATAATGTATAGGGTGTTTCATTAAGCTATTTGGCATCAACTACCGGTACCGGAATTCATCGCGAAACACCTTGTATACCCTCTCCTTCCTCTAAACGCCATTTGTATTCCACCCATTAATCCCTTCCAGTCCTTATTTCTTTACGGCCTCTCATTTAGCACCATCGCTGTCCTCTTAAGTAATTCCCCTATACTTTCCCTTCTGTCCACGTTCCGGGTAGTTCTTCTTTTCCTATTTTATTACTTACGTTCTTCATGACCAATTTCTCTCTCTTGACCCTCTTTTCATTTACGCTTCATTTCCCCTCTTCCATCTTCTTTTTTTCCTCAACGCTCTTGTGGCGACCTTCCAGCAAATTAAAACGTGCTGCAGCCCTCATTGGACGACACGGCCAACCAGTGAGAGCGTGGTGTCCCTAGCCGCAAACGTTTAAAAGCAGAGCTCCGAACTGACGGCGCTTCTTCAAGAAACAACCAGCCCTCTGCCTGCAGAAACAGCCAGCTCGACCCCGCATCCACACTCACTCCGACGACACCGCTCACCGCGTGCACTTCGGCGACCATTTTGTTTTGAAGTTTGAATTTTTTTTTGATTTTGAAATTTTTGAAGTTTTGAAATTGAAGCTCAATAAAAGTCGGCAAGGTCGTGCAGTTTAAGGAAAATATCAACGTGATAGGGAACCCCGCCATTTGACCTCACATTCCAAGGAAACTATTGTTCGACTGCCGAATTTGAAGATTTTATTCCGTCTATTTGGATAAGTATAATTAACTGTAGTTAGTTGAACGGGTTACAGTAACAGCCTCCGATTAAGGCGAGATTACACCCGTTCTGCGTGCTTTTAAGATACTAGAAGCTTAACACCATCCCCGTATTTTTAAGACGTCTGAGAAGGACGTAACTAATTAAAAACTTTAATTTTCGAGCTTTATAACAAGGACACGCCGTCGAGCTGGAAAAACCGTCATTCCCCCATGACAGTCGAAGGTAAACGCTTAATTTAGAGGGGATCTTTTTGGCACTTTTTCTTATCGTAAGTACATACGTTAAGTTATCTAGATTCGCCATTCGAGTTACCTGGAGCTTACCATCAAGGAGATCCAAGCTTCTGACCGGGACTGAAGCACTCCCGTTCCTCCGTTTCATGCCACCATCTTCCGCCTATTATCGCTGCCGCCGCCATCTACAGATTTGGATTTTCCCTTCTGTTGCCTGCATTCAATTTCATTTTCATAATGATCACCGTTTTTTTTTATGTAAAGGAGAACCGAAGCTACCGTTGTACGCGAGCTTCCGGAGAAAGTTCTTCGCATGATGAAAAGTTTTGTTTAAATTGCTCCTCTTATAATATGTTTATGGCGATTTGTTTATTTAATTGTTTAGAAAGTAGAAACATCTAGCCATATTTGCGTGTTGTATTGAAAGGTTCTATCTGACCATTGCTTTAAGAACATTATTTTGTCATGGCGTTGCGTAAATTGAAATTTAATTAGTTGCAACATAAGCATGTGTTAGAGCCGATAATAAAGCAACAGGTGTGCAGTTCATTTCGAAGATGGTCAAATTTGGTTCTGAGTGCCTGTTCGTTTACGAAACCTGAAAGGAGGAGATTTTCCGTTATTAAAGTTAAGCTTTACCTGTAATATCTCCCTTTTTCATGTCAACAGTCTACTCGTCTTTGAATATTTTTTCAATATCAGAAACTTTCCCTAATACTTCTACTACAGGTAGTTGTTGATTTAGTAGCACTACATCAGCTTATTACATACACAAATATGGTTGATGAAAATCGATTTCTTTTGTCAAAATAACGTGTCAACTTCTACTTTGTTTCTATGTAGGTACCTGTTACCTACCGCATGCTTCGTGCACAAACGTTGTTTAATAAATGTCCAACGTTAGATCATGAAACGTCACAATATAAAGTATTTATGCAGAGAAGTACACAATACACTGCACTCTAAGTTTATGTTCTCGTAGCACTCGTGCCATAAATTAGGATCACAATTGCTCATACTGCACCAGTAACGCAAAATACCATTTTATAACCTTTAATGCCCGTTGAGTGCGCAACGTTGATTAATGACGTTACTCCTTCAAAATTTACATAATCATTTTACCTATTATGCGATTCTTACGTATAAACCCCGTGTTATAATCGAATTCTGAAGTTCATTACAAAGGCAAATTGTTCTTTTAGGAATAATACGGTCAAAACTTAGAAGACGCCGGCCTTTGACGGGGAATTTTATGCAGAAAGTTCGCAAGTTTTAAATTTAGGTTAATCGATGAATTATGAGATACAAATTTTACTCTCACCTTTAACGCCTCATTACACAAATAAAAGGGGAGATCCTCAAGTCCTGAGTAATCGCTACAAAATGGGCTTTGTGTATTTTACGGCTTTCGTTATCCCTTATCGAAATTGGTAGTATTTTTTTTACGTTTCTCATCAGCACACGACAGATACACGGGTCGTTATAATCCAAATCAGGATTAGTACCTTTAAATTGGAGCCTGTGGCAACAGTTACTCAATGATGTTATGTTAAGGCACTGTTTTCTCCATTCATTAAAATTTGAATTGTTTTCTCGTATTCGTTTCTCCGGCCGGCCCGGAATTTCCTACGTTCTTTCTCCGTATTTTGGAAAGTTTATATAAGGTAAACGCTGGTGACGATTCGTAAGTACCGTAATTTTTTTTCAATAAATTTATTTTCCATTCAAACCGATTAATTTTTGCTTTTGCATCAAGTTTACTGCACCGTATGTACAGCTTTTGCTTTTTTTTTGCAAAGTAATTTCCCCCACCCCGGTAAGCTTTTTGTTACTTCCTGTACCATTAATTATAAGGGGGGAGTATCGGCCAATTTCCTGCATTCGCTTTCCCGTAGCCACCGCTAATTAATTTGTGTTTTTTTGTTTTCATTCCCGCTATGGAGTGTTTTCCGGAAGTGACATTTGCTAAACTCGTCCGACTCCTGGACTTGCGGTTTACTCTGAATTTACACAAGTCCGTCCCGCAAACCGCTGCTACCGCCGACCTTGACTAAGGGCAAGGCTGTCCCCTGGGTGGGGTGGGAATTTGTTTCACTTTATCTACCCTTGGCGCTAAAGTGATCTCTTTATCTACCCTTACCGTTTAAAAAACACTTAAACTTAAACCCAGTAAAATATCGCATCAGCTATACATAAACTTCTGAAATTAGCGGATTAACTTTAACAGAACTTAGATCACGAACCCGATAACGATTATTTAGCAGTCATTTCTGTTGAGTGTTGACCGATGAGATTAACAATTTACCTTACCCCTCATGGATTGTTGCCCAACTAAAACGGCATTTCACTGTATTCAGTACAATTCATAGAAAGTAGCAACAGAACTTGGCAGTAGCAAGACAACGGACCAACGTATTAAAAGAAACGTTATCTACGAGCTTCGTAAGAACAAAATTGGCACGGAATTCAGGAAAACTACTTCCGTCTATTTACGTGTCAATCGCGCTGATGTCGGAAAACGTTTCCCTTTTGCGCGTTTCAGTATTTTATCCTTTCTATTTGCCTAACTTTTTTTCTCATTTTAGGATTTCTCTACTATTTACGTAGAGCTCGGCCGGAATAAATTTTACAAGGCAACAGGTAAAAAAAAAGCAATTTGAAGGTAATTTATACCTTTCGTTTCCATTTTTTCCCCTTAGAAAAAATTAATTAAATTGAAACTTTTTAATTGGAGATATTTCCCGAGGCTTGAAGTTTTAGCTGCTTTCCCGGTAATTGACTGCATTGTTTGATTTAATTGGCCTCGTTTATGTACGAGGTGGTGGAGTGCTACCATCCCTTGACATTTTGACTAACGGGATCAGATTTTACTGAGATGCCTTCAATAAAGGGCACTTCAGTTTTTTTGTGAGTTTACTGTCCACTTAAATAAACATGAACAGGTGATCTTTTTTACTTCTGAATGGAATCGAGTTTGAACTATTATCGAAGTAAAGTATCTTTTCCGGTCACTTTAAAAGACGTATCGACGTTAATAAGACGTGTCCAGGTCATTGGTTTCAGGTGTTCGTAAACCCAAACACTCGTTGAAGACGCAGCGGTTGTCCGTACACGAGCTTCTACGGCTCATGATCGTATCGCTAATGGTCCATCTTGTAAAAAGATATAAAACTGGTAACGTAGAAATTCTATTTATAAAAATCATGTAGTATGTGTTATAAAATTCCTCCGTTAGATGTCGCCTGTTGTAGCCCCTGCTCGGGCGCCAAATGTCTCTGGCTAGAGATCGAAATTAGGTGTCAAGCAAATGCCTTTTCATTCATTTCTGATCTAGAATTTCGTCCAAACCCTGGAATGTGATTGGTGCAGTATTTAATCCGAATGGTGAGACCTTGAACTGGGATAATCCCCAGGGACTGTAAAAGCAGTACTTGCCAGTAAGCGGACTTCAAGTCTAACGTGCTTATGTACCTGGCTTTTCGTAAACGGCTCCCTTGGATATGGGAGAGCGGGTACGCATCCATGACCGTCAGCTGGTTCACTTGTCGATAATATTTACAAAATCGATATTTATCGGCAGATTTTTGTACCAATACTATCGGTGAGCTCCAAGGGCTATTTGACGTGTTCATTAATTATTTTTCGCATTGAAGGTTCCGAGGATAATATCATTGTGTAACCCCAAAGTTCTCGGTTTTTCCGAGGAGATGATATGTAAGAAAATATAAAAGCGGTAAGGTAGAAATTTTATTTATAAACCTCATACAGTAAGTGTTATAAGATTCCTCCGTTAGATGTCTCCTGTTGTAGTCCCCATCTCATTCTTTGAAATAAAATCCCTTCTCAGAGTCCCACTTGTTTAAGCTTCTCCTTGTCATAGTGTGATTGTTAAAAACCATAGATTAATTCCTTTACCTCTTACCGACCAGAAAGCAGAGCTTAATTCAATTCCTGTACCTCTTACCAACCAGAACCAGAACTAGATTCAACTCCAATCAGAAACTCAAATTTAATGTATTTTCCTGTTTTGTTGTCATTTCCCCGAGAGCTTGATTTATTTACATTATTATTTCTCCGATAAATAGTTTGATTTTGCCGTTTTGCTCACTTGTGTTACTGGCGGCGTTAATTTTTTTAGGGATAAAACCCTGCGGGCTTTACGCTACCTGATACAGCACTGGTACCTTGCGTTCACACATTCGGTGGGTAGATCGGACTTGAGTACAAGTATCATCATCTCCGTGCGTGCTATCCGATTCAACTGAGTTTGAGAAGAAGTCGCTTGAACTGAGTGGAAGTTTCCTTTAAGGGCCGTCGCCAGGTAAACCCTTGCCGATCTTATTTGGGAGCCACATCGAGGTAACGCACGGACAAGGTCAACCGTAAAATGGTTCTAGCTTTTTAGAGATTTCGCGAAGCCTTGAATATATGTTAGATGTAATGGTGACGACCAGGAACTCCGGGAAGAACGAGCGATGCCTAATTTTAGGATCGTATCGAATTCCTTCTTGGCGATCTCAAGTTTGTCTGGATTACCAGTTGTAATGATAACTCTGTAGATGAATACCGGGTATCGAGAAGCGTTTTCAAGTTGAGCGCTTCGTTCGAAAATATGTATTTCTCTGTAGGAGCAGGAAGTAAAAGCTAGAAATTAGTGGATTAATTTGTAGAGTCGCCCGTTAAGGAAAATAAGAGACCGTATATAAATTTGCCGTTTGCAACCGTTCCCGTAGGAATATTTAAATTGTTTTTACAGCCACCGAAAGCCAGGGTAGAAGAGAAGAATCAAGCTTACTGTGTTAGGTTCGTTAGTTATCCATTAATCGATTTTAGTTTTCTAATGGTATTCGAAAGTCCAACATTAAACCGGCAAGGTCGTGCAGTTTGAGCGAAGTATCAACGTGATGACAGATTACGCCTCTTGACCTCACATTCCAAGAAACAAAAGGACATTATCGGAATGCCGAATTTGGAGATTTCATTCCGACTATTTGGATGAGTATAATTGACCGTCATTAGATGAAGGGGTTACAGCTAATAGCCTCCGATTAAGTCGAGTTTAGATCCGTTAGATGCGCCCTTAAAAAACCTAAAGTTTGACACGGGTTCCGTATTTTTAAGACGTCTGGGATGGTCGTAGTTAATTGAGGAAGTTAATTTAAATCTTTTTTTGCCTATTGCCATTTTACAACTTTGCAAGTTAAGTTTGCAAGTACCGAAATTTTAATATTAGCTTTTACAGTTTGTTTCCCATCGACACAACTGATTAATTTCTGTTTTTTGCTTCTATTCCTGCTAGGGAGTGAGTGCGTAATTTTCTTTTAGTTTTTCCAAAGTGACCGCCACCATTTTCTGAACTCGTCCGATTTCTGGAGTTGACTGTTTACTCTGATTGAGTTTACCCGAGGCCTATACCGATCCGCCAATCCCGCTACCGCCGACCTTGACCAGGGGCTAGACCGTTCCCTTGGTGGCGCGCGATACAACTTCAAAAACTGGGGACATTAACCTCTGACAACCTTGAAAATGAAATATAACGCCGCAAATATGGTGGTCATTTAACTTTGATAACCTTGAAAATGAAACATAACTACAACAATGGGGTCGTTGACTTCTGTAACCTTGAAAATAAAATGGAATGCCGCAACAACTCGGGGTTATAAATGTTGATAACCTTGGGAATGTAATGACACAACAAAAATACTGACCTCGAAAATTAAACATTACACATTTAACTTGATATCGTTGCAAATGAAATACACCACAAAAAATGGGATCATTGACCTTGAAAATAAAACAAGATATGACAGAAATAAAGTCATTGAACTTTATTGTCCTTGAAAATAAAACGACATTATAATGTGTGAGTACCTAAGATGTGACTCTGCGAAAATTGGATTAAAAATGGAATATTACACAAACATGACAAAAATGAGGTCATTGGACTTTATTGACCTTGAAAATAAAATAGGACATTACAAAGATGGGGTAAATGACCTGTAATGATTTTGTGAGTAAAATGTTGCTCTTTGGTAACCTTGGAAGTGAAATATGGCAACACAAAGATTTTATCATTGACCTCCGATGATCTTAAAGGCGAATGCTTCACCTTGACCTACTTTCCAAGGTCAGCGCCACGGAGCACACGACTTTGACCTTTCCAAAGTAACCATTAGGGACCTTGAACTGGTCCAGGTGTATCTACTATGTAGCTCTAAATTGTGGAAGGGATTTAAAAAATATGTTCCGGTACTTTAATGAAATTGGTAATAGTGGTATAGTAATAGTTCAATCAAGTGACTATACTTATTAGTGGAGGTGCACATCGATATTGCAATATTGCAATCAGAAACGATTAAACCTGACTTTGTGAATTATTTACCTATCGTAAAATTCATAATTCAAGATTCTACACGCGGGCGTCGAATGTAAAAGGAACTGCTTACACAACGTATTCCATATGAGGTGCATAGGAACAAATTAGTATACATTAAATATTGTAACATCGCGTTTCCAAAGGCACTTCCTGTGCATTTAAATCGCTTCGGATTCGCAACTGTGTATACATATTGTAAAGCGTAAGTGGTACAGAATCACAGAAATGCCGCATATGCTTTTAAAATTTAGATTAGTTGCCGCATTAGGATAAAGCCGAATGGATCAGCTTCCCCCTAAAACCTCTACCTTTCTCTGAAATATTCTACATAAGGGGCATGCAAAGAAATTAATGGTTCGTAAATAATGGATCAGAACCCAACACTAATCCAATAAAAACCGAATTGTTTTGCTTTATACAAGCGGCATTTGTATCATTTTAAACTTTTGACGGGTTTTGACCAGATTTATTAACTGTCCCAAGAATGCGTATATTTTCCATTATTACCATGCCTTTATCATTTATGGAACATGATTATTGATATTAAAGTTATTTTTCAAACGTCAAAGGATTAGGTAATTGTTCGACTGAGTTGAAGAAAAATACCACATTTTCTAGGCAGGGTGAAAAGCTGAGGGCCCCATCTTGTAGAGCTTAAAAAGTGTTGGTAGTAGGATGTTTTTTCGAATATCTTCGGAACTGATTGGAATTATGTCCGTTAACTTGCCCCCCCCCCCCCCCCACTGAGAGATTTCATAGTCGTATTGTTTTGAAATGAATGCGCTCGTTATGCGCTCAATTGCGCCACTTGAATTAAAGCTAGCGCCATTGAGGTTAAGCCGTGACAAATTTTCAAAAAGTGGGGGAGCCAACAGTTACTTTTTTTTAACATCTTTTCATACGAAATTGTACTCTCAGGTATGCGCTGAAATGCGCCGTAAAAAGATATCTTTGTGCCATTATTGTTTTTTGGTTATCCTTCAATATATTTGGGGGGAGGGGGGGGGCCAGTGAACGGAATCCCCCATAACGCATTTTGCTACCGGTATTTGTGCCACTTGATACATCTGGTTATGAGCTCAATTGCGCCACTTGAATTAAAGCTAGCGCCATTACGGTTAAGCTATAAAAAATTTTTAAAAAGTGGAGGGTCTAACTTAGCGTTTTCAAAAGTTTATTTCGGAAGTGCGTCCGCTTTGAAAATAATATTTACATCGATCGGCCTTTGGAGTAACTCCTAAATACCAAAATTTTTAAAAACTTACCTATTTTACTTCTCATCGAATGCGTTTAAAGGCTCCAAGAAAACAACCCCTGTATAGTGTTTCTGAAAACACTATATGGCGCCAAGGATTTTTTGTTTACGGCGCATTTTAGCGCATGATGAAAGGTACGATGTAGTAGAAAAAACATGTTAAAAAACGTAACTTTTGAAAACGTTAAGTTAGCCCCCTCCCCTTTTTAAAAATTTTTTATGGCTTAACCGTAATGGCGCTAGCTTTAATTCAAGTGGCGCAATTGAGCGCATAACCAAATGTATCAGGTTACCTAGTTACAAGGAACAAAATACGTACTGGGGGGGGGGGCTACGTTCACTTGCCCCCCCCCCCAATGTTTTTTCGGATTTCTAAAAAACGATAATGGCGCAAAAGTTATTATCGGTGGCGCATATGAGCGCATAACCAGCGCATTCATTTCAAAATAATACGACTATCAAATCTCTCAGTGGGGGGACCAAGTTAACGGACCCATTGGAATTTCAGATCACCAAGCCTTAAAATGCGCGACTTTTTTTTAATTTAACCGACTGTGTATCTCATATGGTTCCCGATTTCCGTTAAATGCCATTATATAATCAACTCAGTCACCTTACGACTCGGTTTCAAGCTCCATAAAAAAGGTTCGAGACCTTTACTTTTACAATTCACTTAAGAGTGCAAATTTAGAAAAATGCACAAAACAGCCAAATTCCTTGTGAATAATCTAAACTAAAAATTAACGTACTGCGACACAGCTTTAATTATTCTTGATTTTGAGAAGGCGCGAGCGAGTATACTCATTACTCATCTACTTACAACCCCTAGAGCTATCCAGAATGTGGTTCTTCCTTGCGATTTTATGTTAAAAATAAATTGATTTGAATTTGGTTCACATACAGAATCCCTAAACTGTGAATTTAACGTTGCAGTAGGGGTGCGACATGAAACAATCGACTGAAGCCTAACAATGTAACCAAATGGACACGTAAACCCTTTGTATGACTTTCAATGTTCCCATTGTAATGCTGTCGACATAAACCTTATCAATCTATCGACATTGTATCAAAAGCGACGGTATTATAATATACACGATACAGTAAACGTTTCTGATAAAAACGCCGTCAGTAACTTATCGACGTTTCTAAATGGTAGTGACGTATGGGAGAGATATCGATGCTAGTCACACAAGAAACCTACCGATTGTGACTGACAGAAACGCAAACACTGCTTGCTACTGCCCAATTTATGTGACAATTTAAAAAATCCTAAACGGTTAGATAAAATGTATGCTGAGAATGTGACGTTGAGGATTTGCTCCGTCAACCACGTCATGTTGATATATCGCACAGTTTAGACTACGCAGGGATATTAATCACGCTTGTGGCATAATCATTCCTCACACATACATAAATTGTAATGAATTATTGCTAAAGTGGAAACACTAAGCAACGTTTTTATAAGTTATGAGGTTTGAAATCCGCACCTCGCCGAATAAGAAGACATTGAAGGATCGTTTTAAACAAATTTTGTACATATATGTGCAGAATGTCCCGGGGTAGTCATTCTTTATAAAAAGTCCTGATTGTTACAAAACGTTTAATGTAGTTTTCCTTTACAATGAAGAGTTCTCAAATAAATCGAAAACACCCGTTTGGCATCAGTCCAAATATTCACAGATAAAAGCCAGGTAAGATAAACTTAAAATTGAGGTATAACACGTTAACTTGGAAGTTTAAAAGTAGGGTTTAGACAGAAGGTTCAAGTTTAAGATAAATACGTACTTCATGCATTAATCTTGAAATTGGAAGATTGAATCCTGAATTTAGAAGAAAGCTTTGTGACAGAGTCATCCTTAGAGATTGAAACCTAAAAGTTGAGTTTGAAGCTTGACACGTAACTGTTTGGGTCTCAAACCTAAAGTCTGAGGGGTCCGCTAATTTGGCCCCCCAACTTAGAGATTTGATGATCGTATTATCATAAGGTAATAGGCGCCATCGACAATAACTCTTGTTGCACCATTATCGATTTTTAGCAATCCGAAAATACATTTGAGAGGGGCCAAGTATACGTAGCCCCCCTCCCCCCCACTGCGTTAAAGCTAGCGACATCACGGTTCAGACATTACAAATTTTCAAAATTTCCTCGCCAGTAATGTGTGAATTTCTTGACTTTTATGTAAATAACTATTGAGTTTATCCAAACTTTTTGTTGTGCCCATTAAAAAATAAATTGCTTTTAGAAGTAGGCGGATCCATGATCTTTAGGATTTCGGTGAGACTGTAACGGTAGTTTCTAAATTTGGAAATGCTTTTTCGAATTTTATAGAGATGGGTAAAGTTGGGATCTTTCAGATTTTTTATGTTCGGACCGTTTAGGTCATAGAAAGTGTACAAGGTGTCAAATGGAGAGGGCCGGATAATAAATTGTAATGCTGGTATAGAATTGTAAGACAAAAACTGTAAGCAATGTGTGGAATTAAAATTGTCTTTTCTGCGCCTTTTGATTTCTATAACGCTTTTTTTAAAATAGGTTTAGGAAATCTGGCTCCATAATTTCGGGGTAACAAACGCTACAATTGTTATATTAACTGGTATTATTGGGATTCAAACCGCCGAATAAACATGAGATCGTGTGAAAATGCAACGTGACATGTTTGATTTGAAATTTTGAGTTTGAATTCGTGTCTAGACCCCTCGTGTATAGATTGTGTGGTTCAAGTTAATAGTTTTGGCTTTACTATTCGAGGTTAACATCTAAATTCTCAAGCAAAATTCGAATTTGAACGTTTTTAAAGATAAAATCTTTGGTCAAATTGTAACCGTTTGTATCGCATATATTTTAGTAAGCCCATTAACATTGGGATTGTCAGAAAAAATCAGTTTCTCCATTCAAAGCCTGTAACTTCAAGTGTACTACTCACTGTTTGAATCGAAGATGAGGTACGGCGTCATTATGTGGGGAAATGCAAATAATAAATTAATTAACGACTTATTTAAGATACAAAAAAGAGCTATTCGTACAATGTTTTCATTACAAAAACGAGAGTCGTGCAAGTGGTTTTTTGAAAGACACAATATTAAAACCATTTATGCTCTATATGTGCTAGAGTGTTTGTGCTTTATCTTCAGAAACAAATTTCAATTTTCACAAAATTCCGATCACCACTCATATAACACTAGATTTAAAAACAACTTCGCTTTAGCCATATAAAAAAATAGAGTACATGATACGTCATATTTGCAAATGGGTGCCAGATTCTACAATGCTCTCCCAGAATACGTAAAATCAAATTCGATATATAAACATTTCAAAAAAAAAGTTTCTCATATCGTCACTAAAATGTATTCGCTGGATGAGTTTTTTATAAATGCTACATGGTAGGTACTAAGTGTTTTATCAATGTTTTGTTTTAAAATTTTATTACTTGTTAAATCTTTTATACATATTTTATTATTATAATTTATGTATATTTTACGCCAAATGGCACAAAGAAATAAATAAATCAATCAATCAATAAAATGTAGTTTGGTAGATTGGATCGACCTCAGGATTGATTTTGTCGTCAATATATCCAAACTTTATCGTAATTCGGTGTTTTAAATTTTAAAGCCAATTTTCAGAATTTTTTTGAGTAGGTCATTTGCAAAATTTGCTAAAAATTGTCAAGTTTATTTTTCGAAAAATTATATTTAATTGTATTTCAAGGAGGGGGGTCCGTAACATAGACACCTAATTAGACTTGAGCCATTTGAAAAATTCAAACATTCAAGAGCCCAAACTATTTCTGCTTCAAATCTTAAAACTTAGCCAGGAATGGTTTACAGCTTTTTTCTTTTGTATAGAATGAGTAAACCAATTCACTTGAATCTTTTATATTTAAACCTCTCCAACTCCGCAACGGGAGGAGCCTTTTAATGCAGCTTTAGGTATTTAGTACTAGGGAGTATACTATACGGGGTGTGTGTGCTGCATTAATTCTACATTTTTAACAGTCCATAGGTTCGTAAATAAAATTGCTAATCTTTATTTTTATGTGTCACTGGTTTCTGTGTGCGTCGTGACGTGTTAATGATGGTTCGTCTTTCGGGCAATAAAAGTATAGGGAGACTAACTTGATGAGGTTTACGTGCACCAAACTGCCAAGTCAAAATGATCTCATTTCGAGTCCATGGAAAACGATAAACCTGCAATAAATAGGTTTGATTCGTGGCACTAGAAGCCTCGTAATTCGTGAATTTAAACGAATCAAATAAGCTAATGATTACAGATGATGTGAGAAAATATAAAGTGGTAACGCCCAAATTTTATTTGTAAACATTGTGTATTATGTGTTGTACAATTCCTCCTTTAGATGTCGCCGTTGGCGTCCCCAGCCTTTGAAATAAAATCCCCCACCTGTTTTGTGGTTCTCCTTATCCCTATAAAAGTGATATTGTTAAGACTTCGAGGTACATAATTTCCGCACCTTTTACCGACTAGATACCAGAACCATATTCCATACCCCTACATTATTACATCTCGGATTTGAAACCCAGAAATCCCCAAGGATAATCTATTTTAAAACTCCGGTTCTTTTCTCTCCCACTAATTCTATTCCTATGAAAGAATACGGTATACCTAGAATAAATGTCGATGGTTGCGTTGGTTATCATTGTGTGAACCAATAGGATACATGTTGCTATGGCAGTTATTCTAAGAATATCTTATTCTGGGAATAGGTGTAATTGTAAAACCGGCCCTAAGGGAATTAGATCAAGCTAATTATAGTAAAGTTGAGCTAGTCGTGGATACCTACATTTTGGGGAAAAAATCTGACATTAACTTAAACAATCAAAATTAAATAAAACGTTCAGTGATTTACCTACCGTGCAATATCTCTCATATTTGTTGCCCATTTAAACTCCTTAAACCTCTTAAATCCCGAAGCCGCGCGATTGCCACTATGTTTATATTATTTAGTGGCGACATTTTCCAGTTTCAGCTAAACTTCTCTGACAGATAACCTCCTCTGCGAATACGGTAATAAATTAAATCTTGCCAGTCATACTTTGACATCATGATAAATTCATTGCAAACTGGAGAGAAGATTGTACTCGCATGCAAATAGAAAGATACGAGTATAAAGGAAAAATGAGAGAAAACTGTGCAATAAAATGTAAAGCTGTTTCATTTTAAAGCTTTTAATCTAACTATCTCGTTCAGCAACGACTTACAATATTCAAGCAAACGAAACAAAATGCCATCACAGCAGTCCTTCGGTTTGAACTGTTAATACTTTCATTTGGAATAGCCCTTAAACGATCGTCTTGGTTTTATGGCAAAAAAATTCCTCCCCCGCCTATTCGCAGACGGAAAGTTCATTATTATATCCGCCCTGCAGCCGCGTTTCGAGATCTCTGCAAATATAAATGTCAACCTGGGAATATGGTATAGGGTTTTGTATAAATGTTATTGTAGCCGTCATATAATAAGAACAACCTCCCTCCGGCTACCTCGCAAAGGCATTATGTATAGCGATAATATTCTTCACGAGAAAAAAATTCTAACGTCGCTTCTTTATTTTTCTTTGTCCCTTATCTTTCAAGTTAAAAATCAACGTGCCGACTGGATACCGGATGCAGTATACAGTGTGTCTTAACTAAACACGACACTTTCTTATTATCGGGGCTACGTAATCGGCTAAACTAGTAATCCCATTTTTTCGAAAACTCATTAAAACTACAAACAATGGAACAAAGGACATTAACACGTGGTTACAAAAAAAAAACATTTTTTGTACGGAATGCCAACAGATTAATATTGTCATTATTTTGTTTTGAGTCTTAGCGTTTATAGAAATAAAATTTAAAAAATCTGCATCGACCGGGAATCGAACCCAGGCCATCCCGCGTGGCCGCTACAACGATTAGATGAACGACGACGAGGACAGCTAGCATCTACGGATGTTTATTGCTTTGCAGCTCTGTTATTAATTAACTCAGAATGTCCTAAAGATCCTGTATCTAGCATTTAATTATTCTTTCAAAATATATAGAGAACATTTCGATAAACTGATGTTCAATTGTTTTCCTGGTTTGTTCATAGTAATCCTGAGATACTTGTCTCATATTTTGTAACTTATCCGACTTGGAAAAACAGCAAAATACAACGAAAATGCCCCCCCCCCCCACTTGTTGTAGTGAGCAATTGGATGATGAATCTTGCACCATTTTTTGAGAACTTGTAAAAGTTTGAGTTTTTAATTTTAAAAAGATATTTGAAATACATTCAAGAACGTGCAATAAAATTTCGACGTTTTAATTTTAGAAAGATATTTGAATTACGTTTCAGAGCGAGTTTCAGAGCTTGTAAGAATATTGGAGTTTAATTTTATAACCCGATAAAAACATTAACTGAAAAATGTTCTTACATAAAACTTAGAGGTTTTAAGTTTAGGAAGATACTGGACTACGTTTCAGAAATTTCTACGTACCTACTATACATTTTTTTCTGTTACGTAACACAAAACCAAGTATCCTTCAAGTAGATCTTGTTGTCGCTAAGAGATGACGCTTAAATGACCAGCTAGTGTCGTAGTGAATGCTTAAATCCTTAAAAAAAGTAGATATCCGAGCTATTGTTTTATCATTTAGTTTGTTATTTTCCATTTTGAAATATTTGTTCACACAATTTATGCACATTCGAGAGACGGTGTTGTAAAAATGTGAAAGTTCTTTAAAAAATGCTACATCAAAAGACCATTACCTAAGTTATAATCAATTAAAAAGAACTTTCTATCAAACATTTTACGGGTAGGTATATAGAACTTTTTTTTGTAATTTTTTTGTAATCAATTTTCAAAACCGCTGATCATACCTATAATACTAGAAATAAAAAATTAATACAAGCAACATCCCACAAGACATCACTTTTTGAGAAGAACTTTTGTTACAACGCAACTAAAATTTTTAACTCGCTATCATGTTTTATTAATACATCCTCGAAAAAAATAAACTATAAACAAAATTTAAAAGAATTATTGGTGTCAAATTGTTTTTATAATATGGAGGAATTCTATCAATTTGTAAAACCTTAGTTTAAAACGTATTTGGCTTATTGTAAATCTTTTGACGTTTATTTTAGTGCTTTCGCAGGAACCGCACTAAAATACTAATAAATATTATTATTATTATTATTATTATTATTGACCACGTGACCGAAACTCTCCATGTCGCAAGGTGATTTCACAAGGTCAACTCTAATGAGTTTAGGAATTGTCGTTCCTAATCGCCCTGTAAAATAAATACCTGTTAGTATTCGGCTGTCAAAAGACGCGCTAACTTTAATATTATCCTACAGTTTACTCGATTATAGCGGCATTATAAAACGTTATACACATATAAGTACAGAACTTTATTTGTTTACATGCTTTGTTTTTTTTCTTTGTAAAATTTGAAATGCACAATTTGTCAATTTTTAAAAATACCTTGGGTTTGTAATATGGCATCTCTCTCTTTTTTATCTACCGCCCCATTTTCACTCACAATAGAAAAAGTGAGAAAAAATGAAACGCATTCCGCACTAACAACAAAAAACTTTGTCTATTAATTTTGCTGTAAAAATAAAACGAAATCCGAATATCCGCAAAAAAGGCAGAACGAAAACGAAGAATTTATTTTTGAGTATACGAATGGTCTCATTGTGATAACGATGATTGTAATCCATTCAATTCCACTTTTCGGTAAGCCACCATCGAACTTGGTACCAGGGGGGTCTACGAAGACTTTATTTATCTGAGCATACGAATTAATTCATGGTGATTGTAGGGAGAGAACCATTGATTTTACCTGGTTTTTTCTTTGTATTGTCAATCGTGAAATTGTGTACGTCATTTGGGGGTTGCTATATTGTACTTAAAATTATAAGTGCATGAAATTCTAGGAACGCAAAAATGAGGAAACATTTAATATAAAATGACGCAAGATAGTGGCCTCACCTGGACACATTATCGTATCAAAGCTGTTATCGTAAGTAATTGCACAAATGCATCAAAATCACCGATAATTTTTTTGAAAGCATGTTGTCTAAAAACTGCATGAGTTTATTTTCATATTTTGGTGAAACAAAATATGAAAATGACCGAATGCAGTTTTTTACTGACAACATGCTTGAATAAAAAATTATCAGGTTTATTTTGATGCACGAGTGTAATTTAGGGGAATATTTCCCGAACAAGCATTACTTGTCAAACTGACGTTACCTACTTATAAATTATCGGTGTATTGTGAAATTGTCCAAAGGAGTTGCCAGTTGCCATGGATATGGACAGTGCAATTATCGCAGGGCTCTTTCGCTTTCTACAGTGCAATTATCGCTGTAATTGAGCGATAATTGCACACCTCATATGGCATTTATGACATATGAGGGAAATATTCAGGCAAATTAATTGGACGGTTTTGATAAAAACGACACCTGCATTGTAAGTGCGCGACAAATGGAATTTGACGATGTATTTTGGTTGTTCGTTCTTCGTTGGTCATTAAAGAGGCGGAATATTGGAGTGGAGGCGTCAATCGCTTAAATAAGCGGAGGCCCGGGTGATTTTTTGATTGTGGGCGTAACATCTGAAGAAGAACTTTCTTTAGCGTTTTGTATCAAGTTAAACAGGTTTAGCCGACAATGTTGCTCAGTTGTAGAGCGTACAGTTGGACTACATAACCGGAGGACGGGTGTTCAAACCTGTGCTAAGGTAAGCATTTTTCATCTGTGGTAGAGATCAGAATTTCCTTAGATCAGTCTCAAGCAGTCTGTCGACTACTATGGATTAGGTTTTCCTGCATTTTTCCTAATTCGGGGCAGTAGTAGGCAATAAATAAATAAGTGGTCGTTTTTGTTTAAAAGTTTTTTTTTAATATCTGAAAAGTTTGTCGTACAGCCAAATCTCATTCACAATTTCGTTGGATTTTAGTTTTCTCTGCATTTAGCGGCAAATTATGTGATTGAAACCATTGGATCGCATGTAGAAGAGTACATCTGCTTTGTCAATGGCATTATGCAATAATTTATCGCTTATGCTTAACGTTGTGGTTGATTCCAAGCCGAGCGTATTAAATGAAGGTTCTAAGTCTTTTGCATAAATTAAAAGGGGTAACGGTCCTAGTATAGATCCTTGTGGTACTTCGAATTAAATTGATGCCTTATTTACCCACTCAACACACTGAAATCTTTTGGTCAAATATGGTCGAATACTATGCGAGACAATAATTTCAATCAGCCATTGAATTATTGCCATAAGAAATACATTGTGAACTTCAAGGCAAACATTCAAGGTTGATTCCCAAGTGAAGTATAATAGTGTGCATTTATGGAATAACACCATAGATCGTGTGACAATATTCAAGGTAAAAAAAATTTTCACAGCATTTCTTCTTTTTTATTTTTTCTTTTGTTTTCCTTTGTCTTTTTTTATTTTAATACTCATAATATATTTTTTTTATATTCCTTATAATTTCGAATAGTTTTTTTTTAAATTAATACATGAACATTGTTATTGGGGCAACCTGTTATGTTCATAGATAAATAAATAAATAAATAAGAAGTAGGTACTCAGGATTTGATATCGCAGATTTTGTGATTTTTTCTCTATCTAGTAACGCAAAAATTCGATATAACGTCCAGAAAGCTGAGAAAAAGTTACTAAGGATGTTTTAAAATAATTTTGATATCTTGACAAGTTTCAGCAAAAAATTATCCATGGATCCGTACTCGGCCGATAGGTTGCGAAGAACTGAGCGTCTTTTCTTGCTCCTTCTTCCAAATTTTTCCAGTGCAAAAAAATTCTCTAATTAAATTTACGATATATACCGCACAGAGGATACGAAAACGCGTTTACCTTCGGAACCAGGTTAATTCTTTAAATTTTAATTAAACTAAGCGATACTCGACTCTAGTTTAATTAAAATTTGCCAATACGCCAACTTTCTTTATGCTGTATAATTAAGGCTTTCTTTTTTGTATGAAATACACGTCAATTAAATTTAAATATATCAGATGTTGAATTACAAGCGAGCGCAAACGGAATTCGGATGCGAGAGATACATTTTTTTCTTTTGCCGCATTAAATTTATATGGAAATTGGAAACCGTATATATACGAGTTTAGCATACACGTTAAATCCGGGAGGTATCACGAAGATTAATTTTGATTTTGATTTAAAGCTACAAAATTAGTCCAAAGCCAATTTCCTTGTAGGGGATTAGTTTTAATACGGCGAAAGCATAAGGCGACAAAGGGTGCGTCGTAAGTAGGGTTTAAGCGTTTAATAAATGAAGATGGCATCATCTGGTTTTTCACTTAATGCATTTCGTGACACCATATTACGTTCTTTTCAAGAAAATTTTAATTAATTTCTACGCAGAGCCTGTCAAGTTACCTAATTTAAAATGAACGTTACAAGGGTTTCTTTATAATTTTCCTCAGACCGTTATTTTAATACCAATTTTGCAACGCTCGCACGTAAATGGTTTCAATGTGTATGGTAATTGTGTAACATATCGGCACGTACTGTACATTATTATTGTTTTATGTCCAAAAATGTGCGTAATAAATAAAATAAACTCCCCTGAAAATTACTACACCATTTCTTCGAGTGTGGCTCAGTTTGTTACTTCCGTTGAAAGTGTTGGCGTTGAAGAAATAGAAGCCCTCTGTGATTGGTTCATGGGGCGTAGTGTGATAAATCCTCCCTGTTTGGCAGAGGTTTTCCGTAAACGATGGCAACTCAAAGACCTCGAAATAAGAATCGCTCTAGGAGATTTCTAATCGTGCTGTCGAAGCTTTTCACACTCATGAGGTGATTAGAGCCATCTGGTGCAGGTGCCTAGCCTTTGATGAGTGTGGATGCACCACGATCACAAACGACAGAGGACAGATCAAAGGGTTCCGTACACCGCGAGAAAAAGTTTCACTGAAATACCCAAAACCAGTGAATCTTGCAAAAATAGTTTAAAGCAGCGATTCTCAAACTTTTTTGGTGACGTACCACTTAAAATACTTCTAAACCTTTATGTACCACTGATTTATTTTGCAATAATGAACCGTACCGTCTGTAAAAAGATGCTAGAAGTATTTAAGGTTTATGATTCTTATATAAAAAATACTATTCTTAGGTAAAAATACAGCAGGGTACGCAGGGTTGCACTTTAGTTTTCAATGTTTCCTTTCACAATAAAATTTCCCTTTTTCGCCACACTCCAAAATGGCGTGTCTACATCAGTGCCCGTACCACCGGGCATGACTTGCCGTACCACCCGTGGTACGTGCACCACAGTTTGGGAACCGCTGGTTTAAAGTCATATTTGACACCATGCATTTTATTGCATTTTAGAAATCTACATGGAAATCTACGTCGTTTGATACCTCATTTCCCTATACCCAGCATCAAAGGTTTTCAAGTTATTACTTCTTGTAAAAGAATGAAAAAGCGGAAAAATTTTGAATAACTTGAAAACCTTTGATGCTTGGTATAGGGAAATGTGGCATCAAACGACGTAGATGTAGATGCAGATTTAAAAAAGGCAATAAAATACAGCATGTTCCATTTAAAATAAAAAAATTGCTATCCTCGTCCTGTAAAACCGAAAGTGAAACAATCATGATATACGGAGTTATAAATTGAAAGCCTGCCGCTGGGAAAACCTCTCGGGAGAATTATGTAATACATTGTTCTCTGGGCGTCATTTTTTACGATGAACTCTTGTGTGCAAGAGTTCCGGGAAAGTCACAATGTTATTGACATTTAGAAATATTTTTTTTCACTACTAGCGTCTGATGACATGATTATTAACCTTTTTTCCACTTGTAAAGTAGGATTTCTCGGCATTTGTTCAAAGTGGTTAATAATGTGGATATTATTAACTAGTAGTCAATAATGAGAACTGTCACGCTGCCGCTGTCACTTTTAGAAAACACAACCCGAAATTTCGCTCAATAAACGTTTAGACAAGTTCTCTAAAGTGAATAATTGCCACCATCCGCCATTTCCAGAGAAATTGCATACCTAAAATTATCACATTTTGAAAAAATTCAAACGAAATTACTCTTTGAAAATATCTCAATGACAGAACAAAATACGGCCTGTTTGACTTGTACTTCTACGTACTTGACTGACATGTTAAATTAATAAACAAAAAATTCTGTCCAACCGTTCACTTTCTTATCAATGTAATATGTTAATTTAGAGGACTTCAAGTGGTAATAGTGAAAAAAATAGTATATATACCACGGTAGAGAAGTCTATTATTGCCTTCGCACCTTACATCTTGGTGCTCAGGCAATAATACTGTACTTCTCTACCATGATATATAATGTACTATTATATAATAATCAATAATGATCAAACACGAGAAATTATAGGTACTAATTTTACGCGTACCTTAAGATAAGGTTTAAATTCCTTTTTGGTTTCAGGGGCAGTAAACACCTACTGTAAATTTTTAATAATAGCCCTTTATGATAACGAAAATATACTGGCGCGCTGAATTAGTTCGTCCTGGATCGCAATTACTGCTCTCCTTTATGAATCTGAAACAAAGGTTTTCCTTCTTTATAACTCCACGATAATCTCCTTTTTGTGGTGAAATGAATACATTTAAATAATTCAATTAGGATTGTCCGCGTTTATAACGATAAAACTGGTATTTTTTAATGTCCGCTTTTAGGAAAAATATCCGTAATCGCCAGGTGGTTTTATGATAACCGAAAAGATAGCAATTTTCACACTGACTTTATCACAGCAACCGAATTTCTTCTAACGTAATTGAATAAACGATTTCTTTTTCGACTTAGCACGTAAAAAGAAAACTCTGAAATTGAGCGCAAGCCAGTTGAGGGCCTAGAACAAGAGAATGATAATAAATAAACAAATAAAGGACTCCATAATTCTTTTCTTATAAACCATAGTACCCTCGTCGTGGTTTCCCTGAAAAGTATCACAACCGTCTTATACTGGGGGGTATTCTATACTCCTTAGACCTCCCGGTAACACTTTCCTCCACAAACAAGTTCTCCTTCAAGGCTATTACAATACAGTTCATGGGAAATGATTATCTGATCATTCTCTTCTAAAGAGTATTGCAAAGGACGTAGTACCGGGGGGTCTGGGGGTATGAAATACCCCTCAGCAGAGGAAGATTCTATTGACCACTTCTTGAAAATATGGTTTAAAACAACGCCGCAAATGACTCCATAATTATTTTCGGGTTGAGGGGTATGGAAAGCAAAGGAAGATTCTATTCTCGATTAAATTGACCCCTTCCTAGAAATTAATTAAAATCAGCGAATGTTTGAAACAACCCAGCAGAGGACTCGATTATTCTTTTTCTATAAACCACAATACTCTCGTGGTACCCCCAGACCCCCCGGTATCACTTTCCTCCGAAAAAGGTACAGTGAAGTTCTTGGGAAGTGATTATCTGATCCTTGTTTTCTAAGAAATATCGCACATAGCACCGGGGGGGGGGGTTGTAATACACGTCGGAAAAGGAAGATTCTATTGACCACTTCCTGAAAATTATGTTAAAAGTAGCGAAGGTTTAAAACAACTCACCAAAGGACTCGAAAGTCCTATACACTACTGTTCTCTAGTGCTAGTTTTGCTGAATATTAAGACAACCTTCGTAGTCTTCCCTATTTTATATTAAAATAACTAATTCCTACCATTTTTCTTCAAAAGCCAAACCTATCGGGTGTACAAACCGAGTTCAAGCAAAAGTAGGTTGTCCCCACACATGAAAATTGTGCTTAATTGGCAATATTACAATGGGGACGTCAATATCGGCGCTGCATAATTTTTTGTCAGCACCTTTGGTTACAGGAGCACCAATTACTTGCGATTTAATGTCGCCCCGATTTTCAGAACCCATAAAAATACAAAGCCCCATAGAATACAAATGACGCAGAAAGAAGATCGTTAATTCCACTAACTGTTTACAGATTTCTTCTTACCATCCCACCAATCGTGCTATTTACTTAAAAATTTTAACACCCGGTATATTTTCTATGGTCTGTAACGCCTAAACTACTTTAACCCTTAAAATCTAAAAAAAATCAACTTTACCTACCTATACCTGTAAAATTCGAAAAACAATACAGAACCAAATTTTAGAGCTACCGAAAGCGCTTGGGCGAAAGTTAAATTTTTTTGTCAGCAGCCCGTAGAATGTACGGTACCAGACAAAAATGGCAGCTGAACAGATCTTGATTACCTACGCTCACCTCCTCATTGAGAACATTTTAAAACGTATGCAAGTGTTTAATTTTCCAGCAACTTCAGCAACACTGTGACGTTATAATTATATACCTACTCCACCGTTACTTCTAATTTCTCTGTGTCAATGGAAATAAAAAGGAAAAATTAAAACTAAACGGAAAACTTTTGATACCATCAAAGTTTAAATTGAATAAACCGCTTTTCTGAACGTTAAATTTAACACAACCAGTAAATGCGCTAAAAACACTGCAAAAATATGGGGGGAAAACTAATTAACTTTAGTTATAAGCAATTTCACGCTAATTAAATTGCTTAGGAAATTTCGTTGATGATACAATTGTCGCTGACACCATTCTCGAAAAGTTGCTCTTTATAGAAATCTTAATAAAGGAAGTTGCAATTTATACATAAATAACTTTTACAAACTTATGCTACTCCTGCATCTTAGTTGTTTGGGGAAGCGTCATCTGTTATGCAGCTGGATGAGAACTTAACTGAAATCGCTTAAATTGGAGTAGAAACCAGTTGAATTACATTCTCTTGTTTCATGGAGTTTGGAATGCGTTGCTATTTATTTATGAATGGATGAAATAGTATACAGCCGATCAGTATTTCAATTATATTACGTATTAGTGTATTCAATGACAAATAATTGAGGACGGCTTAATTTTTAAGTAATCCCAATAAAGTGCAACGCAACACTGCAATAACGTTTAGATTAGTTATACACATATCAGACAGTACGTTCATATTATGATTATAAAGACTACTCGTCAATATTGTACTTATCATTCTATTAATTAATCCTAATTGAAAGGAATTTACGTTGTAGTGAAGTATTTCGATAGTGGGTTCGTATCACGGGATATAATTAACAAATGATTCTAACTGCAAATTTCTACCCAAACAATCTAACTGGAATCGATGAAGTGAGAGAAGGGAAGAAGTTTTTAAAAAGACGAAGCAAACAGAAAACGTGGCTTTCTGGTGGGTTTGTTTTTGAAAGAGAGTCTTCTAACGTTGCAAAATAAGAAAGAAAATTGTATCGAACAGTTATCCCAAACGTACAGTTTATTCAGGTTCTCTTCTGATGTTTTAGATACTTCTGTCCGTTTTTTCACACCTGCCAGTTTGTAACGTTATTTTCATGCCGATTGATATTACTGATTTAAATCCAATTTAAGTAACTGTCCTATTTGCTATTATTTAAATTTTTTCGCTGTAATGTAAATTTAATATTCTTACGCCACCTGAGTGTTTACTTTGTAGTCCACTAGTTTAGAAGTAAGTTGTTCCTGGAGTAAATTTGTACCAAGTGTTATAGGTTTCTTTCACCTAGTTCTATGTTTCGCCGACAGAGGTCGTACAGATGTGTCCCATGGAAATTATAATTCTTCTTAAGTTTTATTAATTTATTTATTTTTGCCTTTACTTTAGAGTGCGCGGGAATTCAGCCAAAGCTCTTTATCTTGCGCGCAGTTGTATTTCTTTCTCTTTAAGTGCAGTTCCTGCCGTATTATTGATTGCATGCAATTTTTTCTTCAATACGCCACTACTTTTACTGATTTTTGTCTACCTGCTTAAGCGATTAGTGTTTTGGCTTTCCCATATTATTTTTGGACTGGTTTCTCCCTTTTTTCTGATAGCTCTATTGAAGCATCTTTCCGTATTTGTATTTGCATATGAACAATACGAGGTATGTTAAATAAACACTTGCTTTTAGACAGGTGTTGTAAGGATAACCCGGGGCCGATCAAAATGTTGCTTTTGCTAGTGTGAAGTCATTCGAATTATTGATTCTCATTGAGTACTAATTACAGTTTTAGTATACGATTAGCCTGATCAGTGTCAGACGTTAGCATTACTTACGCAATATATTTTGTGCCGCGCTATTCACTACCCCTTTTATTTGCTTGTTTGTGCTGTCTATTACAGATTAGGCTGAACGCACCATTTGGAGCTCAAAAGGTTGCGACCCGAAGTTCAAAGGCAAATTTTTTTATTCTCATTGACTCCTTGATATGTTTGATTACATATTGGTTTTCGATACAAACGAATTGTAATTACTACCTCCATTTAACGGTTATAGCTCCGTTGTTTTGTGCGGAAACTCGTTTTGATATTGAAAACACCGCCGTTTTGACATGAAAGTAACGGTGGCTCTGCTTGTGAGTATGGGGTAAGTCAAGATTGCAATTGCTCCTCGACTTCTGCATGATGCTATGTAAACATACTTAGTAGTGAAGTCATAATACATCAATGACGTATGCGCAAACTAAAGAAAATCCTACTACAACATTGTTTAGCAAGGGTTTACATTCTTTTATTTATAAAATAGTACGAAAAATTATGTATAAAAACGTGTGTAGAAGGTAAAGGAATACAACGAAAAGCTCTGTAATTTCATGGCATTTTGCTTGCATTTTGTTAATCATTAATCATCAAGTTTTTCCTTTGCTACATTTACACTTGTCGTAAAAAGAAACGCGTTAAAAATGAATGGGTTGGGTATTTTTTCACTCTCGTACCACACAGCGAGCATTCCCTTGTGTCACAGTTACCTATGCCCAATTTTTGTCTTAGGGCAACGAAAACCCTTCCCGCCTGATTGAATTTCCGATTAGTTCCCGGTCGATTTTCAAACGAGACACGAGATGGAAATGACTTTTATTGAAACTCCCTTTTTTTTTGTCAAGTTGAAGTAATCAGGATTCAAACCCGTTTGATTGTTTTACTCCTCGGTCCCGTTGTCACTTTGCATTTTCCTGATTAAATTTTCACATCTTTTGTAACTTCGCTGGAAATTTTCCCCCTTTATAATTTCAAATTTCCCGTCATATAAGGCAATGGAAATGATGGTTCCCCCTGGTGTAACTTTTTCCTCTCGCGGCGTCAGTGCAATTTGAATGCATTTGAAGTTTTATCGTAACTCACTTTACGGAGGACGTTGTTTTGTCATGTCACAGCTTCAAATGTAACAGCTATTGGATATAAATCTGACACGGGAACAAAGCTGTTCCAATTTAAAAATTAAACGTTAATTGGATTCGTAATTACATTAGTTTATATCATATGTATTTCAAACAATGGTATTGGATTTGCTACAGGCAACTAGTAATCGATTATTACAAGTTAATTGTGATTGTGTAACGTGAAAGGTGAGCTTTCAATATAAATCAAATTCAAGTTTTGAGTACTGCTGCAACGTTACAAACAGAAACCGATCTTTCTCGCTGGATTCACGTTTTGTAATAGCGTTCATTATACATAAAATTTAAAAAAATACAGACTTACCCAGTAAATGTGTTTTAAATAATGTAGACGTACCTGAAACAAGATTAAACATTGTCAAACGGTAAAGACCATATTACGGTAGAAATATAAAGAACAGTAATTGCGATCGTTAAATTTGGCATAGGTAATGGCTTACGAGTTGAGTAAAAGCATAACAAAAACACTGTAAGATTTTCATAAGAACTGACACCACTTGCTCTTTGGCGGTGGTGCGTTGTCGTATTTTTCGGTGGTGCATGATCGGTGGATGGAAGAAATTTTGGAGTTTGTTGGAGTGAGAGTTTGAAGTCGTCATAAGAAAAGTAATTGTTTTGTACGAGTTAGTGTAAAGGTTTATTTTCTTCATTACAAAGGAGTCATTATTTACTTAGTGAAAGATCCTCGTAACAGTTGTAACCTTGGACGAGACGACTCCATCTATTGTTGGAATTTGAACCAAATTTTTTACCGCGCCGTGGTTATCGGTTGTCGGCCCTTGTCGTCCTCTTTCGTTGGTGAGCTGTAACAGAGTGCATTTCGTTAGAAAAACCGTTGAGGCGTTAGTGAAAACACGTGGAATTTTAATTGCCGCCATCCATATTTTATTCATTTTGACAATTGAATTCATATATTTGAGGGATTCCGCAGCATTGTAGGGTGGATATAGTTGCGATCTTTTTTGCTTCTTCGTAAGTGCGCCATTTGCATTTTATGTATCTACTTGAAGTGCATCTTTCTTTAGGTTTCGGTGGATATAATATTTGACACATTGTAATTTTCCATCGACGACTGTTGCATTGGTCTATAATTAGCCCTCTTATTTAGAGAGGTATGTACATTTTACGTTATCAACAAAGAGGGTTACCTTTGATTTTCTTTTAGGGTTCAAAGTCTCGTTTTAATTCTAGGGTTCAAATCCTAGGTTGATTTGTAATTATCAGATTAAAGGACCAGCTTCAACTTCAACTCTCTAGAACCCTTGAAAATGGTTCGCGGAATCTCTCAACTCTCCTTAAAAGTCCTCCCAAAAATATTAATGGCTGGAGATTTTCTTAGAAGCTTCCTTTAAAAAACTTTCTATGAAATCGTTATCCAAAACCCGAAATTTTTATAGAAATTTCCTTATAAATCCTCGAAGAGTTGGTTCGTTTTATTTGAATTGGTATCTCTGTGTTGCTTTTCCTTTTAGAAATTTTCAAAATGCGCAATTCGTGTTTAAATATTATCGCATTTGTAATTTTTTCAATTTAGATAAAGTGTTAGAAGTCAGACGCATCTGGTCGTTTGCGATAGGGAGTTTTATCCGGCGAAAATTAATTACACACGTGTTTATTGCTATTAAGAGATACGGTGTTACGAAGAATTGCGCGTTTCATCTGGAGCAGTGGGGACATTTGCCGCGTTCCGTTTTGATTGGCGAGTTATTTTATGGTGACAGTGGTGCTTCCTTAAATACTGGAGACACAGACCCTAGTTTATTTAAACGGAATAGAATATTGCCTCTCTGCTTCCCAAATACAATCGGCAAGGATTTACCTGGCGACGCCCTTTAAGGAAACTTCGATACGTTTTAAGCGACTTCTCCCCTTAAGTCAGTTGAATCGAAGGGCAGGTACGGACATGCTGATTCTTGGACTCAATTCCGATCTATCGGCCGAATGCATAAACGCAAGATACTAGTGCCGTATAAGGTAGGTTATAACCCTACAAGGATCAACGACACCAGTAATAAGCGAATAAGGCGGCAAAATGAAACTAGCTACCCAATTAAAACGTCTGGGAAATAATGAAATAAATGGAAAGCTCTCTGTGAATGAAAACAAATCGGAAATAAATTAAAATTGGGTTTCTAATCTGGGTTATAATAATGCTTTGTATGGAATCTGGTTCTGGTTTCTGGTCGTTAAGAGGTGCAGGATTTCAGTTCTCCAAGTCTTAACAATCATACTTTTATAGGGACAAGGAGAAGCACAAAACAGATGGGATATTGACTTCAAAGGATGAGGATGACAATAGGCGACATCTAACGGAGGAATTTTACAACACATGGTTTGTCATCTAATTCTGTGTTATAAGGCAAAGTAAAATTCAGAAGCTGTCGGCGTTTGCTTGAGTTTAGTGCGCCTTTATACGCGGAACCTTGTACGACCAGATTATTTGGATTATTTAAAAAAATAGCTGTAAGTATCGTAAGAAGGATGACTTATGGTCAGCGCAACCTCTATTTGATAAATGTGGCTGGTCGCGATTGTGCACGGATGGGTGCAAGGATCTAAGGGATCGTGTTACTGCAGTTAAGTTGCTCTTAATTAATTAATAGACCTTTAACCTGAGTGTCTCCCACGTGTAGGTGGTGAGTGAATTGTACAGGCCGTGTTAATGTTATTTATGAGGATGAGCCTATGACGCGGTCTCGTGTCGCACCCAATTATTATGATTATACCGCTCAGTGACCTATTTAATCGGCTACTTTCCCTATTAAAGTACCAAGCTTCACAATTACAGTAATTTTAAGATTTCGTATTTTATTTGTCGAACGCTTGCGTGCGGGGTAATACGTCCATACAAGATTTGTAAGCTTTTCTTTCTTGCAGGTGTTTCTTTTAGAATAAATTTTGTCATGCCAATTAATTGTGTGTTTATTCTGGAACTCTTTTAGAATCCAAGCTCGTATCTACTTTGCATTCCTCAGCAATGTTGGTCCATTAATAAATTAAAAATAAATCCTCTGCGTTTTATTTTGCAGGTCTTTGTTTTAATCAATTTAATAACTTTAATGTGACATTAAATTGTAGCTATACTGAATTTCAAAATAAATTTACTTTTGACTCTCTGGAAAGGCTTTAAATTTAAGCTTAGCCTAAACCTTTGTGAACATTGTAGCAGTAAAGGTTCATTATCCAGATTTTATTTTTAACCAGCTTCGTCGAACCAAATACACATCAACAAAGGGCTTCTCTCATTTCTTTTCGTTTAATCTTTCCGAAAAATATGTTTTCGATAATTTTTGATGACATAGATTTTTGATGACAAATTAATCAAGTAAGAATTTTATTCCCCCATAGTGTCAGTGTTAAATTGCAAAGTGATTTAATCCAGATACATTCTCCTCATTTTCTTCTGGAATAATCGGCAAGTAATCTTCAAACGTTTACCCTCAAACCGTCATGAAGTTCCCCGTTATAGTTTCCTTTCATGTTCTCCTCAAAATGTTTTCACGTTATCTTTTCAGTTTCTTTTTCAATATGTATTATTTACAGTCTATTTTTTATGTGCATTTAATTTTGTTTAGGAAGCACCCGTTCGTACAATTTCAGAAAAATCCGTCCATTATATGATAGTCGAGTCGTTTTAACTCGTTTCAAAATTTCCCACAATTAGAAACATAACCTTCGAAAAAATTCAACCGCTAAACGAACTCCCGTTACAAGAACTTTCTATGCACCCCAAGCCCTTCTCTTCCTATGAACATCCTTCCAAACAATATTCGCCATCTTGAAAAACTATTTGTGTAATTCTCTAAATTAGTTCTGGAAATTTGGTTAGAAGGAATCATTTTTGGAATATTTGTTAAAAAGGTCCTAGAAATTTTTTTCAGAAACTGTACCTACAAAACATGTTTTTTCTTTTTAGAAACACATATTATTCTCTATTTCCTTCGTAAAGGAGTCTACGGATGTTCTATTGGAAAGCTTCTTAGGTCGCTTTTTAATTATTGTACAGAAATCCTTCCGCTGTAGATTTTCTTATTAAGAGATAGTTTCCCAAAAACTTTTTTTACTCTTTTCAATTTTGTTTAAGTAAGATGCCGTTTGGATTAGTTAATACCCCCACATTTCCTGAATTTTACAAAAAATCCTCACGTTGTATTTTACAAACATTTTTCGACAGACAGAAGGTACAAGAGAATGTGCAACATGTCAAACAGAAAGATCAATGAAGCACTTGCCCATACTCGATCCTACAAGAGACAACTGAAGAATGATTACTAACAAAGTTGGATCGTCTAGTGAAGTTGAATTAAAGGTTCTAGAAAATGAACCACATTGCGCGTTTTAACATTTCGAACTAATGGAAAACTCATTACCTACTGAAAAACAGTGAACTCCACTTAGACATTTAATGAGGTTCGATTTGCAATATAAAGCGCAATAAATCAGTTTTATTTTTCTCCTTTCCAAGTAAAAGCGAAAGAAAATGTAATCAGTTTTAATACGATTTTGGAATATACGGTGGGCCGTTAGGTAGCTATATGACGTAAATCTCAATGTGGATGTCAAACCATTAAATCTCGTGCAGTCTTATGATAAATCGCTTTAGTTTCGGTTTTATATCGGTAATGTTTCCTAACGCTGAGCATGTTGGAAACGACTATGGTGTGGAAAATACACGTGGACAAGCCGAACAACTCAAACATGTAATTTTTTAATGAAGTAGGTTATATGGACTATAAAATGGTTTATCATTTATATTATAGGAACTATGAGCTGTTCCAAAAGGTCATGTTCAAAGCTGAAGTGAGTGGTTGTTGTTGCACAAGTAACTGACACATTTGTTTTTTCCTTATTTGGTGGGTTCCCCCACGGTGGGTGTTTGGGAAGTAGAGGGATGTAGGGGAATTAGTCTGAAGCATTTCTCAATCCCGGGGGCCTCGACCAACTTCCCAAAATTCCACCTGAAATAAATCTTGGACACCAAAAAAATCTGAATAAAACTTTCTCCGTGTTAAATTGATTATGTGGCGATCCATGGGTGGATCTGGAACGTTTGTTTTTAGTTTACATGGTGATAATTTCAATATGTCATTTTAATCAAATATAAAAAATGTTATTAGTGTTATTTAATTCTATTCTAAACGCTGAATAGTGACCACACTACATTGGTGACCCTCGATAAACAACACACCGTCATTAAGAAACAAGGAAAATAACAGTTATCTACTGACAGGAACAGGCATACAGTTATATCTCCATAAACGTCATATAAATCAAACAGTAAAACGTTTGCATTTTTACGTTTAAAATGGCAAATAACAATGATGCATCCGAAACGAATACTCCAATCTTACCGCCAAGTACATCGACTTCTGTTACGAGCACAGCTATCGAGAAAATTACAGTCAAACCACCCGTATTTTGGGAGGAAGATCCAGCCTTGTGGTTCAAAGTGGTAGAAGCCCAGTTCGAGCTATCGCGCATAACTGCAGATACCACAAAATACTTTACAGTCGTAGCTGCATTAAGTCAAAAAGCACTAAAACTGGTAAGCGACATTATCACATCACCACCAGAAAACCATAAATTTGATACACTTCGAAATGCACTTATATCCCGCCTCACGGAATCGGAAGATGCGAAGCTACAAAAACTGTTACGCGATCTTGACTTGGGCGATCGTAAACCAACTCAGTTACTCAGAGAAATGAAGACGCTATCCGGTACCAGTATCTCCAATGAGTTGCTAAAGAAACTGTGGCTACAGCGACTTCCCCAACAAGTACAAGTAGTTTTAACAATTAGCTCTGAATCGTTAGACAATTTGGCCATCATGGCCGATAAAATTGTTGAAACATATTCTAACTCGGTAGTAACAGATGTCGCCACACGTGAAGTGCAATCAAATTCATCACGCATGAATACCCATCATGAAACCGATTTAGATAAGAAATTAGAAGAATTCAAACGCGATATTTTTCGTGAGCTGAACAAACTTCGTGGACACAGGAACCCTATTCCGCGAAACAGATCGAAAAGCAGAACGAGGGAACGATCTAATGCTACTCCACCACCGGAGGGATTATGTTATTACCACCGCCGTTTTGCAGAAAGGGCAAAGAAATGCACAAAACCATGTGCATTTGAAACAACTGCGGAAAACTAACAGGTCCGTCCCAAATAGCGGTATGCGACGGTCCCTTCACTCACCGCTTATTCATTTATGACCGGATAACGAGAAACCATTATTTAATTGACACCGGTGCTGACGTTTCCGTAATACCTGCCAATGTCAAAGAAAAAAATGAGTGCAACCGCGGCTCGCCATTATACGCAGCGAATCATTCAACAATCCACACATATGGCACACGTACTATACGTCTAGAACTAGGTCTACGTCGAAATTTCAACTGGAAATTTATTATCGCGGATGTGAAGAAACCCATAATTGGTGCAGATTTTATACATTATTATGGATTAATAGTAGATGTAAAACGGCGACGCATCATCGATCCGTTAAGTTCAATTCATTCACTCGCACAAATATCTAAAATCAATACACCATTGTCTCTCACTCCTATCTCAGATAACATAGGCAACCACAGCATCGTAACATTACTACGTAAGTTCAAAGATATAACAGTGGAGAAAATATTTTCGCCCGATACTGTGAAGCATAACGTTACACATGTTATTGAAACTAAAGGTGCACCAGTAACATCAAAAACAAGAAGACTTTCTACGGAAAAACTGAAAATCGCTAAGGATCAATTCGAGTTCATGATGTCCCAAGGAATTTGCCGGCCATCGGATAGCGAATGGGCCAGTCCACTTCAATTAGTTAAGAAAACTAACGGCCAGTGGAGACCCTGTGGAGATTACCGTGGTCTAAATGCGGTCACAGTCCCCGATAGGTACCCCATACCACTCCTAAGTGATTTTACACACAATCTGAATGGATGCAAGATCTTCTCCACACTGGATTTAGTGAGAGCGTATCATCAAATACCAGTTGAACCAAGCGATGTCCCCAAAACCGCCATATCAACACCGTTCGGGTTGTTTGAATTTACTCGCATGACATTCGGTTTGCGAAATGCAGCACAAACATTTCAACGGTTTATACACTCGGTTTTACGCGGATTAGATTTTTGTTTTTCTTACATTGACGACATTTTAATCGCTTCTACAAACGAAGTAGAACATCTGAAACACATCGAACAAGTTTTCCAACGTCTTCAACAGTATGGCCTTGTCATCAACACAGGAAAGTGCGTATTTGGGCAACCCGAAGTTACATTTCTCGGACATTCTGTTAATGAGAATGGAATTGGACCGGCACAGGGACGTGTACAAGCCATCGTAGATTATAAACCACCACGAACCGTTAAGGACCTAAGAAGATTTCCTAGGTATGCTGAACTTTTATAGAAAGTTTTTACCGCAAGCTGCTCGAAACAAGCACCACTCACTGATCTTTTGAAAGGTTCTACAAAAAATGACAAAACTAAGATAGAATGGTCCACCAGCTGTCGCACAGCATTCGAAGAGACCAAACGACAACTAGCAGAAGCAACAGTTTTGGCTCACCCAATACCCGAAGCTAAACTAGCAGTAATGGTAGACGCATCGGACATAGCGATTGGTGCAGTCGTACAGCAGGCAGTACGAGGCCATTGGCAGCCCCTCAGTTTTTTTTCCGCAAAGCTTACCGACACGCAACGTCGATACAGCGCATACGACAGGGAATTACTGGCAGCGTATTCAAGCATTAAACACTTTCGACCCATAATAGAAGGCCGTCCGTTCACATTATTTACGGATCACAAGCCGCTCACATATGCCTACCGACAAAAACCGGAGAAGGCATCCCCAAGACAACAGAGACACCTCGATTTAGTGTTCCAATTCACCACAGATATCCAACATATTTCGGGTAAAGATAACGTGGTAGCGGACACACTTTCGCGAGTGGAACAATTATCAATTCCTAGTACCATTAATTATGAGGAGCTCGCAGATGCACAAACGACGGATGAACAGCTCACAAAACTTTTACAAGGAAGTACAACGTTGCAACTCAAACGGATCTCGATACTTGGAACAAATAAAACAATTTACTGTGACGTTTCAACAGGACACCAACGCCCGTACGTACCGAAGAAGTTCCAAAGAACAGTTTTTGAAAGCGTCCACAAATTAGCTCACCCAGGTATAAGATCCGGCATAAAGACTATAACAAAAAATTTTGTATGGCATAATATGAAACGCGACATCCATCACTGGACAAAAACGTGCCCCAACTGCCAAATTGCAAAAATAACACGCCACGTAAAATCGCAAGTTGGAAAATTTCCAGAAAATATCAGGAGATTTGAACACATCCATCTAGACATAATAGGCCCACTACCAACGTCTGAAGATAAGCGATACTGCGTAACGTTAATCGACCGATATACGCGATGGGTCGAGGCAGTACCCGTTGCAGACATCCGAGCAGAAACAGTAGCTCGTGCCGTATTTGACAATTGGATAACACGATTCGGGACACCAACTACCGTTGTCACCGACCAAGGTCGCCAATTTGAATCGACCTTATTTTCTGAACTCGGTAAATTAATAGGATTTAAACGACAACGCACAACTGCATACAACCCGCAAGCCAACGGTCTCATCGAGAGATGGCATAGGACTTTGAAGACCGCAATTACATGTCACAACCAGCAGAACTGGACACGGATACTTCCGATTGTCTTGTTAGGACTACGCACGGCATTCCGCGAGGACTTCAATTCAACGTCGGCAGAACTGGTATATGGAACAACTATAAATTTACCAAGTTGCTTCGTAACCTGCGACCAGAGCTCTCAATCAATACAATCAGAGTTTGTGGTACAATTACGCAAACATTTCAATGAAATGCAACCCATTCCTGCGACCAACCACGCCAAACAATCCGACATCTTTGTGTTTCGAGAGTTGTCTAGCTGCTCACACGTACTGGTAAGGAAAGACTACGTACGATCTCCATTACAAGCACCATACGAAGGCCCCTATGAAGTGCAAGATCGAAATGATAAATATTTCACTATAGAAGTTAAAGGCAAACTCAGACATGTTTCCATCAACCGACTAAAACCATACTTTTGCGAGAGTAATGATTACACTCAAACTTCCTCACATTCTGACCCGACACCGCATAGTTTCATCGAAGTGCCAGATAAACCTAAGGTGAGATTCGCAGATACCCCAATGATCACAAAAGCGGGAAGAATTATCAAACCAACGAACAAATCGCTGACGTGACGTTAAATCGTGCATTAGCATGCACTGGCGGGGGAGTACTGTGGCGATCCATGGGTGGATCTGGAACGTTTGTTTTTAGTTTACATGGTGATAATTTCAATATGTCATTTTTAATCAAATATAAAAAATGTTATTAGTGTTATTTAATTCTATTCTAATGAATGAAAGATTTACAACAGTGCTGTTGTGAAGTACCTACCCATTAGTTAACACCGTAACACAGTATATTGAAGGATATACTGTGACCGTAATCTGTACCTAATAGCGAAGCAAAATTAGCGATATTACAAGGATTTTATGGGATGTTATAGTAATAACGATTTAAGTTCGCATGCAACATTCAACATACTTAATTGTTTATTGAAATTGACATGATGAGAAGTGCATTAGCAATTTTTGGCAAATTATAGGTAGTTGTGCTGCTTACCCAACCGAATCGCAACGGAAAGTAGGTACTTACTGAGAATTAGGATTGTCACACATGAATTCTACCGTATAATGTAAGGTATAATACTGTACAACTTGTAATACAGTTAAATAAATATTCACATTAGCCGGCTAGATAAGGATTTATCAGTTTTGTGGAAAGTGATGGGAATTTCCAATTACAGAGCAATGAGGAAAATCAAAAAAGTCCTGTTTATACTTACATTAATGCTTTCAAACAATACACAATACACGTACAAGCAATTGATAAACTCACACAATAAAGCGTCATTAGACTAAAGTACAAACTGTTATGACTGAGAAAAGGGGGGAGACTTGAATTAAAGTTATAAGATAATATGCTTTCTCCTCCACGTAATAGAAAACTACAGTTGTTTCATGGAATATAAAACGAATTTTGAGTAAAAAGGGTATATTTCTTGAATCTATGAGGCGACGCATTAGCATTTTGTTCCAAGTGTAGACGCATAGGAATTCATTCAAGAAACTGCCCTTTTACTCAGTCAACTACCAATTCAAATAATTACAGAGGGTGGCCCAACAAAAACGAAACAGACTGTATAACTCGAAAAGAAATAGTTTTTGAAACTAACGCAAAAACACGTCGACCTCCGTTGGAAGAGGCACATCTTTTACTTCAAAATTTACACCCCTGTTGTCAACCCCCTAAGCAGAGTTGCCACCCCTTCAATAATTTTAAATTGAACATTGGGTCGAGTGACACATCATTGGAAAGGGATGTACACTACACGCCTATGGTTGAGTTTTCAAATTCACGCGGCTCGTATATGTATCCATTCGCATTGGGCCAGGGGAGAGACTGTACCTGAAATGAGTAGGTATTATGACATTAGGGGTAATCAAAACGGACTAGTCCGAGGACGGGGTGGTAAGTAATGATGTGAAATTTATAGAATTATTTGTTCTAGGACTACTGTAGAAATACCTCAAATAAGAGAAATTTCCACCAAGAGAGGGCGGTAGTCTCGACGCATTGTATTTGGATAGTAGTTTAAGGGCCGCCTGAGCCAGACAGTCACATGCCGCGCCAGGCGAAAGTGAGGTTTGCGCGCACGTGTACGAGACGTACTGAACAGGTAAACATAAACAGATAAACAGGTAAACAGATAAACAGGTAAACAGATAAACAGGTAAACAGATAAACAGGTAAACAGATAAACAGGTAAACAGATAAACAGGTAAACAGATAAACAGATAAACAGGTAAACAGATAAACAGGTAAACAGATAAACAGGTAAACAGATAAACAGGTAAACAGATAAACAGGTAAACATAAACAGATAAACAGGTAAACAGATAAACAGAACTAGCTTTATTTTTAAAAAAAGAAGCAGATCTTGTTTACCTGTTTATCTGTTTACCTGTTTATCTGTTTATGTTTACCTGTTCAGTACGTCTCGTACACGTGCGCGCAAACCTCACTTTCGCCTGGCGCGGCATGTGACTGTCTGGCTCAGGCGGTCCTTAAACTACTGACATTAATTCCTTGGGAAAATTGGTGCTACACTGACTATGGAGTAACAGTTGTTATTTAGAAACTTAAGTTAAATCCTTGTACATCGCAGTGTGAATTAACACACCTTCTTTATCGACACCAACCTCATCAGTATAGATCCACACACCGCCAAAGGCGCCAGTTTGCTCAAACACGTCACATTCATGCCCGCGCTGTACTGAGTACTTTGCCGCGACAAGACCCGAAGGTCCTGCACCGACAACTGCCACCTTCATCTACAAAGATTACAAACTTAAGGTTGATATTGTTGCATTGCGATTTTGTAAAAAATTTCACTTAACGCCAGTCTAACGTTATGTAACATAACATAGTAACTGTTACATACCATAGTTATATAACTATTATATACCATATATGGTAAAATGTTATACTCAATACTGCAGCTTTCAGGTACATATTTTGTGGTTAGATATATTGAAATAATGACAATTTGTTGATTTAACATTGTAATAGATGCTCGCTTAACCGTTTTCAAAAGTTTTATTTTCAAAATTGTATTTTATTCAACATAGGAAAATTTACACATACCGCTTCATAGCGAACGTGAACAAAGGTATGCTTGGAATAAGAGCGATAAGAAAGTATGCATTTTAGAGAAAAAAAAAAGTTGGTGAGACCGAAATATAAAGTGGGCTTTCGGCAGACGAGGTCATACTTTCTAAGAATTAGCACGTATTATTTGTGTGTGAAAATTTTGCATAATAGCGGTTATTTGCAGCTAATTTCGCGAGTATCATTTAAGGCGCGCCAAAATTTTTGTGTTTACCAACTTCATTTTGAGTGAAAAAATCTAAACAAGAATGTAGTTGCTGTTTTTAAATCGCGTCGTTCAGAAAAGGTTATTGAAATCAGACTGGTGAGAGTGTGAGTTGCCTGCAAGCTTAATTTTATGTTAAAATAGAGGTTAGCCTATTTCGTAGCATTTCGAGTGATAAAAACTCATTGTGATAAACAACCAAGTTTGTTTTTCAAATCGCCAACAGTAACGGCCAATTAAAATTTGAAATTTTGTTGTCCATCCTGGCTCGAAATGGGGTATAATCAGTTTATTTAATGGCTCATTAAAAGCATGTCGTATTCTAATACAGCGCATTCACACTCAAAATATTTCTTTTTAAGTGGCATAAATTCGAGCGTGACGAAAACTTTCAGCGTAACAATCCAAAAATCTGCAAACTATAATTTGATTTTCCAGATGCTCGAAAAATGAACTAAAAAATGGTGGGTTCAAAGTTCCTTACATATTTAGTTAATCATTTGTTGATCAAATCACCCACCAAATTCAAATTTTGAATGGTGTTTGATAAGAGATCATTATACAGCCTGATACACTTTCATATCTAGTATGTAGGATTTATTTATAACAGGGCTGTTGTGAAATAATAGTTAACGCTATAGATAATAGCCAGAAAGTACAAGTTAAAACCGAGGATTACGATTGCCACACAGGAATTCTGCCATATAAGAATAATACTACACAACGTGTAATACAGTTAAATACATATTCCGAATAGTCAGGATTTATCAGTGGGAATTTCCAAATGACGGACCAATGAGGAAAATTAAACCATTCCTGACGTACTTACATTAATGCCTTCAAACTATACACTACACAAGCAATTGATAAAATTAAATGATCACAGAATAACATCATTAGACTAATTTTTTATTCAATGACTAAAGTACAAATTGTTTTGGCTGAGAAAAGAGGGGAGACTTAAATTAAATTTATTGTTAAAAAATTTCCTGGTGTTGCAATTTCCATGTCACTTAGCGTAGATGAATAATCATCCGTCCTAAAGTGCAATTTTGTATCTTTTTATACAGCTGAGAGCGTGGCGTTGTTGGACGACGTATACATACAAAAGTGGGAACCAGAACAGTCGCTGCGAAATAGTGGCCTGGGAGCATATTCGCGAATAACAGACCCGTAATCCCTTTGGAAAACTCCTCAACATTAAAAAACTGTTCATGCAAAGAATCGAACCAGAGCCGCCCGGTTGCAAGCCGAGTATCCTTGCCACTAGACCATTATGGCACAAATTCAATTCTGATTAAACTGAGTTTGCATTCCGAAATAGTTGTGAGGAAGGATTAATTGTCGCATGCATGCGGGTGCGTCTATCGTTTACAGATATGCGTGCACGGTCGTTATGAAATATTGACCGTTACAGTACCCCCTTTTTGTTTTTGAAAGTAAAACAACCAAATGCGATTTGAAAAACGACAAGTTAAAAATAAACAAGAGCTTATCCCCAAACGATTTCTAAAAAAAACAAACCTACAAAACCAAATTCTACCCTTTAAATTTTTTTTCACAATTTCACAAATCAACCCTACCAAGTACCTCTTGTATTTGACCTTAGTTCGATAAAACTTTTCCTAACTCGTCACAACTTACCTACTAATTCAAATAAAATCACACCTACACCCATGGGTCCTATTTAGTTATTCAAACCGTGCCTTGTTTTGGTGGAGGAAAAATAGCATACAGTGCCGTGGAAAGTACCCACCTATTGCGCTATATACAAAAAACTGTATCTAGAAACGCCACTCTCTAGACACCCAACAAAGAAGTATTGGACTTAAAAGCGGGGGCAACAACCACCCAAGACTCCGATTTCCGGTAAGCGGGACGGTCTAAAGGACCTACGGAGGGAACCTTACACTCGCCACTCTGCGTTTAAAACATCGTCTGTCCTACTCCACCCGATTATTTTTTAATATCTTCCGCTAACCGTCAAATGTGGGAGGACCTTCACCATTCCTAGCGGTCATATCTTCGAAAAGAAACAAAAACCTTTATATCGCGAACCCTACCGACCCCTTACGCAACTCGGTTCCAAAGTTGAAGAGCAATACTCGGGTCCACCCCCTAATCATTCTAGTTTGCTAGGCTAAACTGCCTGACTTTGTCATCAATCTAAACTTACAAATAAACGGTATGGTAGTAGCAAAAATTTGAACCCATATGGTAGTGGCAATTCACAAAGAGCCAATGTCAAAGATGCAACAAAAGATTTAAAAATGATCATTAATATGACTTTTTTCCATGAGGGGCTCAATCCTCACCGCGAAATACTTTATTTTAAGAAAAAAATTAGATTGTTATACGGTTATCTAGACATTTTAGAAAATATAAATTTGAGAAACATACCACAACTATATAACTCACGGATTTTAAAACAAAGAAAACAGTTGGGGTAGGGTGGGACTTTTGATTAGTCGCCTCTTACGACACGCAGTACCCTCTGCGGTAGGGTTATTGTACTGGTAGCTGTACTACTCCCGCTCCTACACAGGGAAAATGTGTAACAGAGATTTCACCTTGTCTCTAATTTGTTGTTGAACGTTACCCTTACCCCCTGTGCTACTAGGGCAAGAATTTCAATGAAACGTGACCACAATTATTACAAATACGCTCGACTGGTTTTACAGGGTTTTATAGTCAAATTATTTGTTCTATATAAAATTTATTTTTTGTACCTACAATTTATGTTGGTTCGACAATACTGCTTTAGGGTATTGTTACTTCAAAGTTCTCATCGTCAATAATTCTATAATTCATACGATCTCTCTTAAGTAATACTCTTTCAAATATTTTAAAAAGGACGGGGGGTAATTTAAAAACGTTTGCAGTAACCGCAAGATCTTCGGCATATATTTCAGCTGCTCTACCGTTATCGATTCTGTGAATGTGCTTTTTCGGGACATTTTCTTTGTGTTTCATTTCAAGAAATTTCTCCCATTCCTCTAACATTGCTTCTTTTGAGGGAAGTTTAAATTTTTCTTCCAGTAATTCCATTGCAAAACGAACCTGAAACTATTACTTATATACCTCCTAGTTTTAACGTACTTACTTGCAAGTCGAAGGTAGTGGGTCCTATGCCAACGTACGGAAGAGCGATAAAAAACATTGTAGGGTGCTCAATGTTGACGATTTGTTTGTATAAAGGAGCTATACCGTTATTTTCAACTTTAACCCCGCATCGTTCGGTTAAAAAGGGGCAGGTATACAGGTACCCTATAAAAGTGGAGCGTCATGGTTAGGTTTTATTTCGTCCGATTTCAGTCAGTACCCGAGCAATAAACTACGCTGTCAATCTGCTCCATCGAGCCATCATTGAAAAGTGCACTGCACTTAGTAAATCCAGTAACCTCGGGTTTTTGAGTAAGGTTATCTGGGACAACAACCTTTAATTCTTCACGCGAACTTATATAAACCTGTAAAGTATTTTAGTATTTGATTGCCTGGAATTACTATACGTACATGATTGGCAACCTTACAAATGAGTGTAGCGATATCCTGTCCAGAATGGTGACCTCCCACTATTAAAACTCTTTGTCCTTTGTAAGGGTCGGTCACTCTAAATGCGTGGCTATGTATTTGACTGCCATTAAACAAATTCTGTCCCGGAATTTTGGGGATGTAACCATCCTTAAAGCGACCATTACAAACAAAGACGCAATCGTAGCAAGTGCTGGTTTCAGTGTTCGTCTTGAGATTTTTAACTTTTAGTAGCCACTGGTTGTGTTCCATTGGATTTACTTGAGTAACACGCATGTGGTACTACAATATACATAAAAATATTCTTTGAACATTAGAGCTGTACTACCTACCATAATTATCTTGTTTAGTCCAAACATTTCAGCGTAACTCTGGTAATACTCAAGAACGTGATGATGAGCAATATACGATTCTTTCAAAGTTATTGGATAGTGATGATCTGAGTACGTCATTATTTCTTTAGGGACATTAACCCTAAACATGAGGGTGAAGGTGGTATTACATAGAATTGCAATATCGACTTACACTAAATCCTTGTAGATACTTGACTGAACCTCACTGCCACCTTCGCCTTCGCTGTACACCCAATTGCCTCCCAAGGAACCTGTTTGCTCAAAGACATCACACTCGTAGGATTTCTGTAATGCATATTTCGCCGAAACTAAACCCGCGGGGCCCGCCCCTATAACTGCAATTCGCAATTTCTAATTAAAAATCAGTAATAGTTTCAATTGTAATCGTTGATCTGCTTACCCGTTTCATACTATAATGTATGGATTTGCGACTTAATATGATATGATATCTTACAAATGGTTTGGTGATTAAGAGATTTAAGCGTCTCGACTTTACGTGATAAGATACAATAAGCTATGAAGTCAAAAGTTGGTTGAAAACAATGATTCGGATAACAGACATCGGATTGGTTCAAATTTCAAGTAGTATACAATTACTAGGGGATCATTCACATTATCTTACCATATGATACTGCATTTCATAACTTCTGCGAGGTTACAAAAAAATAATGATTGGCACACCATGATATGGAGACCAGTCCGGCTATCATTTGTAGGATGTCACAAAGTTTTGGTTTTTCTAATGGAAACAATAGCTTCTTTAACTTTTAACATTGGAAATCTGTATGGTTTTGTTTCGTATATGGGTATCCAGTTTCGTTCAAGCAGAAAAGACAACGGTGTCGCATCAAGTGACGATTGTATCGTACTCCGACCGTGATCGGTATTGTTTTGTTGATTTGTTTTTTACGTATGGCGTTATTCGGTTATCACTTTCAATGTCTTCGAGGGTTCCTGGATTGCAGCAACACAACTGTAAACGATTACTAATGGGCAAATATAGACCATAGCAGCTATCAATTAGCGAAGTCCCGATTGAACATGATATTTCTCATAGTAAGCGGGTGTATAATTTGAACAGCGCAACCTGAGGAGTCTATATATAAGTATAACCATAATATAACACAAGTATAACCAAGGAGAAACGTAATTTATTTATTTATTGTCCCTCTTGTTCTGGGCCCTCAACAGGATTTCGCCCAATTACAGAGTGACTCGTTTTAGAGGTGCCCCTGCATTCAGAGTAATCGTAATGCGGTCAATAGATAGGATCAGGTCGGGTATTTACGGAATTTAAAATACACGTATTTATTGTTTATTTTATTATTACAGTTTACTGATTTAAGGAACTAAAGCGTCACTGTTCTTACCGGGGTTATTAAACGGCAATGGGAATGAAAAGTGACAGTAGACATTGAATTATCAATATTATCTTTGACCTTTAATCAAACACTTAGTACTTTCGTGTGGACTTTGATTGATTGCAGACAATAAATAGCAATTTAAAATAAAATGATTGTTGATTCAAATTTACAAAAATCGATCCAAATTCCACTTTATCTTACATTTGTCTTTACGATGTGACAAATACTAAAGTATAATATCTACGTCGTGGCCACGTTTCCTCTAACTTACTCCCTACCTCATTAACATGTACTGATGTAATCATAACTCGGTTTGCAGTTTTAAATGTTTTGAAGTCGTATTTCATTGTATGAAAATTTACGTATTATTCGCTTCATACGAAAGGTAAACGCTAATTTGGGTATTGCGATTAGCGAGTGATAAAACGAACGTATTTAGAAAAGCCTGGGCTATCTGCGAGGTTGCATAGAATCGTTGGATCACAGCGGGCTTGGTCAGACATTTGCTTTGGTTCCGATTGGTCTTTTTACTTGGACCATTGACATGAACTTATAAATTAAGATGGACTGCTGATCAAACAGTTGCATAGCGGTAGAAATGGCCCTAGCATGGGCGCGGCCATGATGTGCATTTTTTAGTTATTTTCTAGGGGAATTTTCCTAGTGCTCAAGTTTTGAGACTATTGCAGCCTTGGAAAATGACATGTGTCACAGTAATTTATTTAGAAAACGTGATGTTAATGCTTGTTTATTAGTTGATTTGAATTTCGCGCTAAGTGAGTGCACATCATGGCTGCCCCCATGCTAGGGCGTTGCGAAGAAATGGTGACATAAACAAACTCATCGGCCTAAAATGGTCTTCATGGAAAATCAGAGACGCTTAAATAGTATTTAAAATGGCATTTGCTCACGAAAAAGTCAAATACTAAGCGGAAAAAAGAGCGTGTGCAGGGTCGTTGGAATGTCGACTCCGTTTGTTCTTGTTTCTTCGAGAATTTGAAGCAAGTTTTGAATGCAGTCGACAAGCTTCATTGTCCGGAAAATTTCCATACGCGAGATCTCCACAGTGGGGGATGTTGCCGTATCACCCAAAGCGATCCAGTTTCCATTTTTTCTTGGAGGGAGCAGTACTATTTGTAACCTAAGGAAAAACATCTGTAAGGTCCTTTAAGTTTTTTGAATTGTAAAAGATATTGATCCCTTGTCAGTGGATGTGTATTTAACGTAATCGCAATATCTTTAAAGGGACCGATCTGTGGAAATTAATTGCATGAAACAGACTTGTATTGCGTTTAATGATTATAATTGGGTCCATACATAGTAATCTGTTTTTTCATTAGTTGGGGACTTATATTTAATTTAGTGATAATATTTCTTTGCATGAATTCAAATTTTGTTTAAATATAAGGCGTGTCTAAGTACTTTATGTAAAAGTTTGTCATGAGTTTATTGTTATTATAAAAAATTTAGATAAGCAAACAATTGAAACTGATACTGGGCCACGATATAGGGTTTGTATTTACTGTAGTTATACGAAACAAATCAATATTTTAAATCAGAAAAAATGTAAAAGACTATGGAATTGGATCACCTTTAGTTTGTCAATATATTCAATTATATATTTTGGAATTCGTATTTAAGCGTGAAGTTGTGATATTCAGATTTAAAAAGGAGATATGAAGCCAAACTTCTCAAGGTAAGGGGTATTTAAATTTAGCCGTGGGTAAAATTACTTGTGAAAAATTTGTATCAGTGCCGTAGAGGATCAATTTTATTCAGTACACTTTACTAAGAACTGAAATACATTTAGTCAATGTCGTGAGGATGGTATCTATGCTGGCCACAGCAAATTTTTTCAAAAGGCTTCGCGTATTTTCTTTTTCCGTACTGAATATTTGCTTGGTTCTTTTTTTGAACACAATTATTTATCTCCTTAACATGACGCAACCGGAAACCAATGATCCGCAAAATAAAGATTCTTAAATTCATTCGAAACTATTGTCTTTAAAGCTTTGCAAATAACAAAATATTCGAATGATCAACCCTATAAGGGGACTACTGTGGTTCACAATGTATATAATAATATATAATATATAATAATAATAGGTTTGAAAATGTTGGTTACGCCAAACTTACTCGTTGACTTGTAATTGCTCCTTATGCTGCTAACTCGTTGCATGAACTTACCTTCGTTCTTGCCTATATAAATACCTGATATGTATTATGTGGTAAATAATGGGAACGTTGTGCTCAAATAAAGTGCCAGTTTGAACATCTGAGCAAGATCAAAATCGATACGTTACCTGAATTATAGCTTCAAATCAATAAATACTGTCAAGGTCATACATCATCTGCTTTATTTATGATGAAAACAATCCAATTCAAGGTCATACATCGTCTGCGTTAATTATGATGCAAACAATTTCTGTCTGAAATCTAAATCAATTCACAAACTGAATGAATATTCTAATGATAAATTGAACTATTATAACGAAGGCCTCCTTCCAAATCTTAAATCCTTTTAACATCAATCTTTGATTTGAATGCCACTACCCCATAAAATACGGCGGTTTGATAGCGAACAACAAAAGCTTTTCATGAAAATGCCTGAGTCTCCAAATACGAACATAAGTAGGTCGAATAATTCGTCCAAACTGGTCGAATGGCGTTGAAATGCTGTTTCTAAACGTAGACCTATTGCTCATGTGTATGTAAAACATTCTTGGAACAATATTTGGCGCTTTTCCACTGAATTTACCTAATTATACGTCACATAAAAATATACCAAGCACGCGTTGCGTAAACGCCCTCACGCGTCTCTCCCTCCCGCGAGTGACTCAATGTCAAATCTTGGCCACTATAATACCTATCATAAAAAAAGAGTACTCGTATAGTTAAACTGACATATTAAAGGTATATTGATTCTACAGGGTGTTCAGGGAGCAATTGTGTGGTACCCCGCGAATAATGAAATTTAACCCTGTATCTTGGAAATAAAGGATGTGTGGTAGAAGAAACATTACGGAATGATTTCCTCAAACGTCTCATCGTCGATAATTCGATAATAGTAACGTGCTCTGTTGCGTAAGACCACCCTTTCATATAGCTTGGAGATCACATTCGGGATCCTAGTTATTTTGGCAGTACTTGCTAGATCCTCACTGTAGCTTGTTGATGATTTACCGTCACCTAATCGATGAGTGTGTTTCCTAGGAACGTTATCTTTACTTTTGTTTTGTAGGAATACGTCCCATTCCTCCAACATTTCGCTTTTCGAGGGTAGCTTGAATTTTTCTTGAAATGCGGCCATTGCAAAGCGAACCTGTGCTATCACTATATCATTAATTTCAGTATGTACGCACTTACTTGTAGATCAAAGGTAATATTGGATGCGCCCAAATACGGAAGACCAATGAAAAACATTGTTGGGTGCTCAATATTCACAATTTGCTTGTATAAAGGAGCCACCCCATTGTTTTCGACTCTAACGCCGCAACTCTCCGTTAAAAAGGAGCAGGTATAGAAGTACCCTAGATACGGAGTTTTTTGTAAATACGTGCGTTGTTAGTAATTGCCCTACCTGTGCAATATATTACACTGTCGATATGCTCGACTGATCCATCGCCAAAAACTACACCGTCCTCCGTGAACTTAGTCACTTCAGTTTTCTGCGATACGTTAGGGGGGAAAACACCTTGCAAGACTTCACGAGAACTTACATAAACCTGAAATTTGAATTACGACACTCGATCTCATTCGTTGCCTCTATACGTACATGTTTGGCAATCCTGCAAATCAGTCCGCAAATATCTTGACCGGAATGCTGACCGCCCACTATTAAAACACTTTGCTCTTTGTATGGATCGATCACTCTGAAAGTGTGACTGTGCATTTGTCGACCTTTAAACAAACTTTGTCCAGGAATTGTCGGAATGAACCCGTCTTTAAAGCGACCATTGCAAACAAAGACGCAGTCATACTGTCCAGTCGTTTCGGTTTCTGTTTCCAGATTCTGAACTACCAGTAACCATTTGTCACATTCGATTGATGTTATTCGCTCGACACGTGTGTAGTACTGAAGTGATATTTTTGCTCACTTCCGAAAACGACTGAGATAGCTACCTGAATGTGCTTGTTTAAGCCAAACTTTTCAGCGTAACCATGGTGATACGCCAAAACTTGATCGTGGGTAATGTATGATTCTTTGACGGTTGTTGGGTAATGATAATCTGAGTAGGTCATTAACTCCTTGGGGATATTAGTGCTGAAAATACGAGCGATATACTTGCTCATCTAATAAGTAGACTTACACCAAATCTTTGTAAACACTGGATTGGACATGCACATCATTAGTATTCTCATTGTACACCCAATTACCACCCAAAGAACCAGTTTGCTCAAATATGTCACATACGTAGCCGTTTTCTATTGCATACTTGGCTGCAACTAAACCTGATGGCCCCGCCCCAACAACGGCAATTCGCATTGTTTCAGTTGTAAGTTATTTGAGACATTACCAGCACTTATCCAAACACTATCGATTTGTAGCACTTTTTACATCGAACCATTTAACTATTTTTAATACAAAGGGTCGTGATAAGATGGGACTCAAAGTACACTTAATATGAATGTTAAGATATCGTCAGCAATGAGCAGTAAGTGTTTAGTAAAATTGCAGAGTTATATACTTAGCACACTAGATTCGAATAGTGGAATAATCGAAATATGAATGTATTTAAATTCGAATATTGGGAATACTCGAATAATCCAACTATTCGAATATTCAAATATTCGAAACTGTTGGAATATTCGTGACTATTTGTGCCATTTTCTAGCCGGTGAAGTGCACGGTATGTGCCGCTATGGTCGCTTTAGGCTTACAAAGATTTGCTTTACAAATTTTCCAGTATAGGAAATTTTATGTGTACCGCTTCATAATAGAAAATATATATATATATATATATATATATATATATATATATATAATCAATAATCCCTTTTTACCATATACAGTAGAAAATAACGGAACTAAAATGCAGTAGAATGGAGCGCTTTAAGATAAAAAGCGAGTGTGCCAGTAGATAAGACTCAAACGTCACAGTGTTGCGGGATCTGAAGACCGTTCTTACTGACCATGGGCTTGGCGACTGTATAAGGAAAAAATTTGGTGGGAGAGGGAGATTCTTCGCTGAACCTTCAAAGCGAATCTATGTAACTTGAGCGCGGCGTTTAGATCGCGTAACATTTATTTTCAACTGAAAGTTTAAACAAAAATTTGTATAACCTGTAACGAAGCACTAGGTTTTCCTACCAGCATTAATGAACACACCGTACATTTCGGAGTCTACCAGCTTTAATGAACATCCGGTATCTAGAGGCGCTTCGTTACGAAAAGTTGTGTTCCGGAACTCTTTATTTCTTTTAGGAGTTGAAAACAGAGGGCAGAAGTAGCTGCTTTCATTTCTAGAGCCGATGAGGAAACCAGTTGCTGCATTATATAAATTATCATTTTCTAATTATTTCCGAAATTGTTTTGATAGCATCTAACAGCCCTCAGCACGGAGAAACAAGGGGGAAAAATGGCAGCCAGTGAGGCAGCTGTTATTATTTTATACACAACTGTATTTAATCACACAATCAATTCACTGATAACTTCTTAACGCGATCTGTCAAATTAATTAATATTAGATGTGACCTAAAATTTACACGGCTCAATCAAAATTCTTTATTTAATAAATATAATTTTTATAGTCAAAAGTGCATTTTCTATTTTTCAATCGTTTCCAAAATTTATTAGAGAGACCACTGGTACAAACCAACCAGCCAAATCGGTCTGCTCCTTACAAAATTATACGTAATTCAATAAATATCGATTTTATTGCCAAAAAGGCATTTGCAGTTTTCGAATCGCTTCCAAAAGCTTTTCAACTTTCGATACCATTTAAAGGAATATCTGCTTCAAATTTCAACCACAATGGTAGGGTAGTTTCGGCTGAACCTTGTTTACAAGAATCATGCCGCACGCAGATACACACTACGTACATACAGACATTTTTTAAAACCACTGTTTGGACTCCTAGGACCGTAAGTAATCCGATGGTTTCAGTTCCATTAATTAGGTATTGGTCGACTTCAGTTTCCCTGTGTTAATTTAAAACGAGAATAAAAGATGCAGTTTAGTTCATAATCGCAGACCTGTTGCGATTGAGCCGAAATTTCAGGTATCAATTGGCATTACTGGCCTACCGAATTTGGAAATTTCAGTCTGGTCATGTAAATGAGCATAATTAACCGCAGTTAATTAATTGAGTTGCAGTAACCTCGCCTGATTGGATTGAGTCTTATGACATTAGAAGCGCGCTTAATTGAGCTAAATTTTAAGACGAATTATAGATTTTATGTTTATCGCAGGTCGCACAATTAAATAAAGAAGTTTCAATTTTTTGATGTAAACAATTGAATACATTTGGGTAATCCGAGTTCCTTTCCACATCTTTTGGAAAGTTTCTATAAGGCAAGGGCTCGCGTATTTTTTATCTGTCACCGTACCGATAAATTTAGAGGTAAGCGTTTTATACTTTACATTTCGTTAATTATAAGGGGGGTACTGCCTTGCTTTTCCCGTATTTGATTTCCCGTAGCTAGGGCTAATTAATTATTGCTTTGTTGCTTGCGTTTCCGTCAGGGCAATCACTACCCTGCATGTGTGCCGTGATTTTGTTTAGTTGCTTCTCAGAACGTAACCGTTCCCCGAATTCTGGACTAAGCTGTTCCTTGAACTGACTGCCTGTGGCTGCCGATTGTGGCAAACCTCTTCTGGTGGCGTTCGAGTCGGTTCGTCCGTCTGTTCCACCGACCACGTCCAGTTTGCCACCGACTGCCACTACTTTCGCCCGCCGGTGTGGTTTAATCCCAATCATTTGTAAATTTATCTATTTTTCTTTTAATTAAATTTTAAATATGATTCCTTAATTACATTGTTTAATTTGATTGCCATTTTTTTAAAAACCGATAAAAAGTTTAAAGACGATTAATGAGTGCTTTTCCTGGCTGTTAAAATTCTAAGCATACAAGGGGAAAAATTTCCATACTACGAAACATTGGTAAATTATTCCAGTGAGTACACAAAATGTCAACTACTACATTTCGAGAAACCTAAAGCCACGTTTCTTCCTTATTAAAATCATCAACCATCTTTATTTCATCAATAATAATAAAGCAGGAGAAGGGACGATTACTTTATTATCAGGTAACAAAAGATCGATCTTGGGATAAGATAAGTTACTTGAATTTTTGGAATGTGCTACAAACTGTTGGTGTTACCGATTCCAAAGATCGGATGTGGTCTTAATAAGTTACACTGCAGCTTTGTGCAAAATATCCTGGAGTTTGTGTTTCAAGGTCTGATTCACAAAAGTTCCATTTCCGTAATTGTTTATGTAGAGTTCCGCTTTGTATACAGGTACGAGCTTTCTAATTTCCATATGTAACATTAATAATAAATTAATAGTAATGAAATAATAGGACTACTACTAGCTTATGGGTAGTAGATTTCAAAATTTTCGTCATCAATAATTCTGTAACATTTATCCAATAACCTTTGTTTTCGCGATTCTTCATAAATTCTACACAAAACCGGAGGTAGAGGTTTAATTGACGCAATTTGCGCAACTTTTGCCCAATATTGCTCTTGAAATTCTCCCATCCTGTGTATGTGCCGTCTTGGAACGTTAAGCTTTTCTTTCTCTCTTATTTCGTCGTGCAGGTCCTCCAACATTAGTCTCTTTGATGGCAATTTGAAACTCTGCTTCATCGCCTCTATACAGAATCGAACCTGAAGCAACGCATTAATTAATTGATATCTCGATGCTAGAACTTACTTGTAGGTCAAACATTGGTATTGCACAAACTATAAATGGGATACCTATGAAAAACATTGTGGGATGGTCGATGTTTACCATGTGCAGGTAAAGAGGATTAACGTGTTTATCTTCAATGGTTATACCACAGTCTCTACTTAAAAATGGATAACTGTAATCATATCCTAAAACAATGGAAGTATTGCAGTTTTCCGTTCTTATTCAGTACAACGCATGTTACCTGTACAATAGACTATATCATCGACTACTTCTTCCGTTCCATCCTCAAACACAACAGAATGTTCACGAAATTCTTCAACTAGTGGCATTGAACTAACTTTCTCTCCAAACGTCACCAAACATAAACCTTCGTAACTTACAAATACCTTAAGTGGTAAATATGTAAAAATGACCTTTATAGGTTGCATACTTACGTGATCGGCAACTAACGAAATATAGTGCACTATATCTCTGGCCGAAGAACGCGCACCCACTACAAGCACTCTTCTGTTTTTGTAAGCACTGGGTTCGTAGTACTTGAAGCTATGTACTTGAGTACCTTTGAATGTATACCGACCTGGAAATTGTGGCACAATTGGATGCCACAAATGGCCACTGCATACGAAAACGTAGTCATAGACAACCGTATCCACAATCTTTGTTGTTAAATTTTTTACTGTCACACTCCATGTGTCATTAACATTCGTTGCTATGTTCAAAACACACCTACGATACTAAACAAAGCACTCGCAACACTATCATGAGGTTCTTTTACCTTAATATGTGGATGCAAATTAAAGGTGTCGGCGTATCCTTTGAAATAATCGAACACCTCTACGGCACCAAGATACGATCGTGTTTCTTCGGAGGGATAAGGGTAATCTGGGTACATCATAATCTCTTTCGGTATGTTTGTCCTAAATTCAAATTGAAAATATGCTTGTTACAACTCCACCGAAACTTACATGACACCCTTGTAAAGGGTGGTGTAAATTAGGTTGTCTTCTTCATCTTCACCACTCTTGTCGCTGTACCAAGTACCTCCGAGAAAGCCTCGTTGTTCGTACACATCACATTCGAAACCGTTAGCAATGCAATACTTTAGGACAACTAAACCAGAAGGACCGGCGCCTACTACTGCAACTTTCTTCATTCTTACACGAAGTTTGGGCGCGTCTCTCTAGCAAACATTTTACTTTTAAAGAAAAGTTGTACCTTTATCAGTAATTCTTCTAACCATTAACATATTCTGCTTATCATGTTTAAATGGAAATATCAGTGCGTTGCGCAAGTACTTTGTGACCTTTGACACTCCATAGTCTTTTATTCTGATGCAACTAAACTTTCAGATTTTCATTAGAGAGCACATATTGACGACAAAACTTTGCTCTGACTGATATTTCCATTCTAAACTGAATAGTAATCGCAGTCGAACTTTGGCGCAGGCATGGATTACTTTACCTTGGAATTAAACCTCCAGGTGAGATTAAAGATTGTGTTTTTCAAACTATAAACATTAGAGTATACTGGAGCAGAGCCCTTTCGTTCGTCATTTATTTTACTTACTTTTAATTTAAAGTGCTGGAATAGAATATAACAATTAGCAGAGCGCGTGTATTACTTCCTACGCCACTTCACCAGGTCTTCGTATGGCCTCATGAAGATGCCAATACCTCCGTCGTCTTATTTAGAAGTACGAAGCGGTATATGGCTTGTGAAGAGCCCTGTAATGGATTGTAGGTCCTTCCTGGCCAGGGCTGAAGGTTTATCAGCTTTTTGTAACATGGCCTTAATGAGTAATTTGGCCTGTCGCTGTCGCTCTTCCCACTGGTTGATGGTTTCTTTTATGTGACTTTTGTGCAGTTCACAAATGGGATCAGGCCTTATTGGCTCCTTGTATGTCCAGTTCATCTGCCTGCATGTTGCCTGTAATGTCGGAATACTCTGGCATGCACTATAGTGTGATGTGTTTGCAAACTGTTTGGAGTCGCAGGTACGGCTTCAGTGCAGCCTGACTGTCTGTGAGGATATCTATTTTTACCGCCTTCTTACCCATTTCTAGGTTTATGATCCTGTCCAGTAGCCTTTTACATGACTGGGATGTCAGGGTCGCCCTTTTCATTACCCATCCAATATGGGAGTTCCACGTTAATCTCTGGGAAACGTTCACTCCCAGATATTTGACTTCTTTACTAAGATCTATGGTGGTGCACCTCCACCTCCCCCATAGTGGGTGCTCTTATGTTGAACTTCCTCCCCCTGGCAAAATTCACCACCACCGTTTTGATCGGATTCAGTTCTACGCTTTCTACTTCACACTACGAGAACACGGAAATTAATTCAACCTGGCAACGTTTAAAAATGCCCCCCTCCGCCCCGAACAACTATTCCCTCCAAAATTAAACAAAATCCCGCTTAAATTTGAAAAGTGGCACGTGATCAAACATTTAAAGCAAAGCCCCCTCACGTTAGTTGTAAACAACGCCATGACCTGAAGCACAGTAGGGAAGGAACATAAAATAAAACACTGAAATTGTGGAAAGTTTGTTTAATAATGATCGTTATTATTAAGATTGCGAAAGCCCGGAATTTAGTTGATGTAACGGGTTTTCCAATAAGAGGTGTTATTTTGAATAGCCCGCTATTTCGGTAGATGTCAGTTTTGAAGCTGTCGTTTTTTGACATTAGACAAGTAGAAACTACGCCATTAATAAAAATCGAACGATACACGCCTCAACACAAAAAACAACGAAACCATTGATCTTTTACGGGAAAAGTTTCCGGGCCGTGTCATCTCTCGAAGAGGTGATCAGAATTGGCCACTGAGATCTTGTGATATGACACCTTGCGACTCCTTCCTTTGGGGCCACGTGAAAGACAAGGTCTACGCCAACAGCCAAGCATCGATTCAAGACCTCAAAAATGGAATTGAGGCTATCGAGGACATAGGGCAGCCACTTTGCGATTTGGTTATGGAAAATTTCATGAAAAAGATATGGTCCTGTAGGCGTGGTCATGGTGGTCATTTAGCTGAGGTTATTTTCCATTATTAACGGCATACCTTCCTCTTTATAATGTAATAAATATCCGATCATTTATCTTAAAAAATGGCATTTTCCTTTGAATATCAAAATAACACCTCATACTGGAAAACCCTTTACAATAATGTAAGCAAATCAAGCAAAGCCAAAAGGTGCGGTACTCTCCCAGAAGTAACTGCCAAGGGTAAAAAGAGTACGACGGAGGAAAACCTTGCAGTTTGATTAACACAGTCCAAAAATTAGTTGACAAAAATGTTTGTTGAATTATCAAGTTTAAGCAGTGGTTAACAAAGATAGTGAATACACCAAGTTGTTTAACCCAACGTTAAAAACAAATGTTGCGAACAATGGGTCAGGTAAGCAGATACCTAAATTCTGAGAAAGGGTGAAGGGTACAGGATGTGACTCATCTTTGGTGCAATAAAGTCCTTGTGCTAGGAGCAAGATGGAAAATTACAAATTCAACTAACGACAAGATATGTGGAAATTAGGGAATCGCAATTCATTTATGGCACATAGATTCTAAACCGAAGAGTTTTGATTAGCATAATCTCGCCTCCGCAAGATAGATGACTTGCCCCTAGTTTCGGGGTTTCGAGCCTACAGTTGAATGTCCGAGACAATCACGGAATTAGGTGTTGTAACTCATTAGCATAATCTCGCCTCCGCAAGATAGATAACTCGCTCCTAGTTTCGGGGTTTCGAGCCTACAGTTGAATGTCGAAGACAATCACGGAATTAGGTATCGTAAATCATTGACTGTTCCGTGTGACCTTGTTGTTGCTCTTATTTGTTGGGCGACTGGTGCCGACACCTTTGGAATATCTTTCTCATCGCATCTTCCCACAGCCTGATGCTTGGCACCACTCCTTTGAGCCATTCTGTGGTGGTCTTATCAGCGCCGTTGACCAGCAACCAGCCCGATTTGAACGTAGAATCCAGGAATCGAAGACACACCGTTCCTCCTTCCAGGTTTCTGATGGCTTCAGGGATCCCTTCCTGGAGTGCTTTAGGCTCTTCTGTGGTGAGATTCACCTCCGGGTACCTGCCATGCAGTATCCCTACCTCCTTACACAATATAATTTATAAATTGTATAGGTATTAACCTTGTCTTGTGGAAACCTTACTCCCACTTGGGTTTGTCGTCTCCCTGCGTGACCTGTTCCTTGTCTGGGCATCCTGAGGCGTGGTCTCGCATAGTAATTTAATTAATCAGCATAACATTCTGCTTCTGCATAACTTTACCCATTATGTGACTTTGTATTTCTTACAGTTTACGATATCCATATAGTGAAAGTGAAAAAAAGCTCACCCTGTATAACCCATACCAATGAGTCAACGAGAGCAACACGCACTACTACTCCTTCTTCTCGATGTTGCGAGGTTTTGGGTTTAGGAAACCGATTTCGCTCCTGTAAAAACTGTGTTGGTGACGTGCTGCAATTCGTTTCGAAAGCTATCCTTATTGGAAGCGGTTACAACATGATGGATCAGGGAATTGATGACCGACAGTTTTTGAGCAGGATGATGGTACAAAGTTCAGTACCTATCGGTGTGAGGTGGGATTACGATAAACTGAGCGATTCTAATTTGTTGCTCAAAAATGGTTCACTTACTTACTAGACGCTAATTAATTCAAAACAGATAGGTAGGGAGTGATCTGGGAAACGTTTTTGAGAAGATTGCGTCTTTGGACTTGTAGAGTCCAGGTCAGAAAAAATTCGGGCTCAAGCTTCCAGAGAGTGACAAGAAAAATTGGTCTGGAAGCAAAACTTTTCTTTAAGGAATTTTTGTAAACGTAAATTGCACGCGAGTTTTCCGAACAGCTTACAATTAAAAAAAGTGAAACAACCGAAAGCAGCGGTCAAATTCAAAATCTTACACGCCTCTTACCCTATACGAAAATAATATAATCCCATCCACCTCCGAACTTAAATACATCACAAATAACATACAAACATAGAATTAAAAGCCTTTACATAGAAGATACATACAAGAAGGTGATCAGGATTGTGCTGATTCTACGGCAACGCACACATGGTTATTTGAATGTGATAAGTTTATAAGTAAAGAGAGATAGTACTAGGTCAGAACTTGACAAGACGAACGACATACAGACAGATACTAATCGTTATTTGGTTCTAATCGACGCGAGTAGTTAACCAGGCTAGACTTGCGCTCCAAGAAAGACTCACCATAGTAATCATAATGCGTTTATTATATATGAATCAAGTACAATGGGGCGAAATTCAGTTCTACCATTGAATAAGTATTACTTATTGAATGGTTCTACAGCAAAATACCGCAGCCTGCTCTACCACTTAACTCCGTGCATGACATACTACTAACTGAGTAAGTTATTATACAGAGTGCCCAACGAGAAGTATACAGAGGGCTTTTAGGGTATTAAATTTAGAAATTTCGAAAAATCCTCGAACACGTCAATTTTGTATTCGAGGGGGACAACTTTTGGAACGCAAATCACGAACCCAAGTCTTCACCCCTCTACGTACAGTGGTTTTTTCCCCCCGATTTAAGTCCTTTAGATTACTTCTTGTGGGGATATTTAAAGAATAAAGTTTATGCTACTCCGTCCGAAACATTACAAGGGTTGCGCGCACGTATAACCATAGTGTAAGAATAGAATACACTATGGTATAACTCAACAATTTCGAGCGATTACCCCTGAAATCTTGCAACATGTACGGTAGCGTTTTGAAGCAAATCTTTATTATTGCATGGAAGCAGGCGGAAGGCAATTCGCGCATTTATTGAAATAAATGTTGTGTGTTTAAAGTTATTTGTGATTTTTTGCACAATTTAAACCTTGTATTAAAATTTAAAAATTTTAATACAAGGTGACTTAGATCGCATTTTTTTTTTAGAAAAAACCATTTCAAATGCGAATATCTCCGAAACGAATCAATAGAATTTAAAAAGCAAAGCAGATTAGTAATCACGATTAAATTGGCTTTCAAATAATGTGCCATTTTCCATAGGATTCCATTTAAAATTTTAGGGGTTAAGCTCCCTACGTAGAGGGGTGAAAACTTGGGTTCGTGATTTGTATTCCAAAAGTTGTCCCCCTCGAATACAAAATTGACGTGTTCGAGATGATTTTTCGAAATTTCTAAATTTAATACCCTAAAAGCCCTCTGTATACGTCTCGTGGGGCCACTCTGTATATACCTATCTGGGTAGTAGATTCATCATCAATAATTCTGTAAAATTTATTCAATAATCTCTGTTTTCGTGTTTGCAGGTACAAGGTTTCTAATTTCTATATTGCTACGGGGGTTCCTTCTGGACTTGAAAATTACCATCGGTTCCGCCCGGCAAGGAAAACCGTCTTCTTCTCAGGCTGCTCAATCAATGAAAATAAATGCTCCGGCTAACTCAAATCGGTGGGCTTTTCACTCTTTTGAAACTGCGTAACAAACCTTAACCTGCCGCCTACCAGTCTCCTGCCTCAACTCCTACTCCTCCCTTTCCTTCCCCTCGTTCTTCGTTAAAGACATAGGCACATTGAAACCAAATAGATAATATATTGAAATGATATTGGAGATACAAACAAATTACAGGGATCTAGCAGTTCTTCTCTCCTCCTTGTAAAAACACTAGCTTAACAATGACAACTAAACTAAATAAAAAATCCTACCAGGTGAGACTAATTTACTCAAGGGGTGGCCATCCTCTACAGTTTGAAAATTGCAACAACAGGTCATCGGTTTTTACTCCAGCGTGGACTGGGACTTATTTAAATAAACACAAAAATTTATCCTACTCTTTGGTAATCGTTCATTGGACTTTAATAAACAATCAAATCAAAATTTTTTTTTTTTACTATAGCTTAATTACCAAAAAGTGGGACTTTACAGAACGCTACAAATTTAATTAGACTAACCTTTACAACATTTGTACAGCCGATCTTGTGAACTGCTCTTTCCTCTGGTACAGGGTGGATGTGATAAAACCTGACACTTAGGTCTCTGTGACTTCCTAGGGGGTGGCTTGAAATTAACACACGGAAACAAAATCCACGGTGCCTATCCTTCCTCGGAACGAAAGCAAAGTTTAGTGTTTGAACTGAAGCTTAGTCCAGGAAATCCTTCGCGTGGCGAGTGGGAGACGGCTACTTGCCAAAGTTTCTACACAGCAGGTGTATTTAATTTAAACAGTGACCCCTACTATTTCCTTCCACCGGCTCTTAGAGTTTATTAACTTTGATCGCCTGCGGGAGACAGATTTTTGAGTTAGCGGCACGGCAGAACACAAATTTTTATGATTACTATCCGACGGTAAACCGCGATTTGTTCTTGGGTGGTTCGACGTATTATTTCACCAGCTCTTCTTGGGACAAATGTCTCTCCAAAACGCAGCGCTCCTTCGACAAATGACCGTACGGCACTAGTAGGAAATTCCACCTGGGGCGGATCCCGAAATTCTGCGCCTTGAGGAATAGGGCAGCACTTTGAATTATATATCCTCGAGAAATCACAACGTATCCTAACGCGATTCACTGCATCCAAAGTAAACTGGGGTGAAGCTCAAGGGTTCGCCAAAATATCACCTGATCGGAACCTGGGTCTTCGTCGCCCAAAAATCAACGCGAAAAGAAAATAACACTTCGAAACGGGTGCAAAAAGCATGCAACTGCGAGCAACCGAAATAAACCGGTGGCTCAAACCGCTAAGTGTACCAAAGCGATCGCTCAAGGTACGTGTTGACCGCTTGACGTACTAACCGCGAGTCTCTTCAAAAACGATCACTCAAAGTACGTGTTGACCCCTCGACGTACTAACCGCGAGTCTCTCCAAAAACGATCCCCTTCTTCAGAATTGAAATGAGAAAACCACACCCAAATTACCATAAAACAAAAATGGCTCCCGCTAGAAATTCTCCCATTGGTTTAGATAAAGAAGACTTAACCCACTCTAACTTCGTCGTCAACCTCCAGGAACTGCTGAATAAACTGATCTCACGGTTTTCTGCTGACGACGTGAAAACCCCTCATCTCTTGATGGCTCGGTGCTATATCCGCTCCTATTCTCGGTCTAGACGGCGCCAAAGTTGATAAACGAACGACAAAAAACTCGCATTACTCATGATGACGTCAATCAACTTTGCACTCTTCCCACGACGAAATTAAATCTGAGCGAAATTAAATCTATCGGACCATAGTCTTGAGCGAACCGAAATGCCCAAACACAAAATCTCTAACCGAAACAAATAATGAAATATACAGGGTGACCTGCACTATCATGACAAGGAATTTCGAATTTTTTAATGAAATTTGGCACGAAATAAAACCACTCGTTACAATATCCAACTTAACCTAATAATAAATTAATATTAACTAAATAATAGGAGTACCTACTACCTTATGGGTAGTAGATTTCAAAATTTTCGTCATCAATAATCCTGTAACATCTATCCAATAACCTTTGTTTTCGCGATTCTTCATAAATTCTACACAAAACCGGCGGTAAAGGTTTAATTGATGCGATTTGCGCCACTTTTGCCCAATATTGTTCTTGAAATTTCCCCATCCTGTGTATTTGCCATCTTGGAACGTTAAGCTTATCTTTCTCTTTTATTTCATCGTCCAAATCCTCCAGCATTAGACCTTTTGATGGCAATTTGAAATTCTGCTTCATGACCTCTATGCAGAATCGAACCTGAAGTATCGCATTAACTAAATGAAAATTCGATCCTAGAACTTACTTGTAAGTTGAACATCGGTAATGTACAAACTAGAAATGGAACACCTATGAAAAACATTGTGGGATGGTTGATGTTTACCATGTGAAGGTAAAGAGGATTAACATGTTTATCTTCAATGGTTATACCACAGTCTCTACTTAAAAATGGATAACTGTAATCATATCCTAAAACAATGGAAGAAGTGCAGTTTTCCGTTCTCATTCAGTACAATGCATGTTACCTGTACAATAGACAATATCATCGATTATTTCTTCCGTTCCATCCTCAAACACGACAGAATGAATGTTCGCGCAATTCTTTAATTACTGGCTTCGAACTAACCTTCTCTCCAAACGCCACGAAACATAAGCCCTCACTGTAGCTTACAAATACCTTAAGTAGGTAGTAAAGATCATCTTTGATATTTCACGGTTTTATACTTACGTGATTAGCAACTAACGAAATATAGTGCACTATATCTCTGGCAGAAGAACGCGAACCCACTACAAGCACTCTTCTGTCTTTGTACCCACTAGGTTCGTAGTATTTGAAGCTATGTATTTGAGTACCTTTGAATGTATATCGACCTGGAAATTGTGGCATATCTGGATACCACAAATGCCCATTGCATATGAAAACGTAGTCATAGACAACCGTTTCCACAACTTTTGTTGTTAAATTTTTTGTTGTCACGCTCCATGTGTCATTAACATTCGTTGAAATGTTCAAAACACACCTACGATACTAAACAAAGCACTCGCAATACTATAATTTGGGGATTTTACGTTAATATATGGATGCAAATTAAAAGTATCAGCGTATCCTTTGAAATAATTGAATGCTTCTACGGCACTTAAGTACGATCGCGTTTCTTTCAAGGGATAAGGATAATCTGGATACATCATGACCTCTTTCGGTATGTTTGTCCTGAATTCAAATTGAAATGTTTGTTACAGCTCCAGCGAAACTTACTTGACACCCTTGTAAAGAGTAGTGTAAATTATGTTCTCTTCTTCATTTTCACCATCCTTGTCGGTATACCAAGTGCCTCCGAGGAAACCTTTCTGTTCGTACACATCGCATTCGAAACCGTTAGCAATGCAATATTTTATGACAACTAAACCCGCAGGTCCAGCACCTACCACGGCAACTTTCTTCATTCTCACTAATTGTGTCCGAATTTTGCTTGTTTTGTGCTCTTATCAGTAAGGTTGCGATTTTGTAATCATTGCCGATTACCGCATTGTCCGTATCAGTGTTTTGCGTAAGTACTTTGGGATCTGCGACATTTCTAAGCTTCCAAATTTTCAGTAGATGGGCATAGGTTTGTGGGCGACATACTCTTTCTCTGACTGAATTTTATCCGAAGTAAATAAATGTCACGGTTGAACTTTAGCCCATGCATCGATTATTTGCTTTAGGTTGAGACACAGCTTGGCTACGCGACACGATGCCGCGCTGCAAAATGGCGCGTAGCCAAGCTGTGTCTCAACCTAAAGCAAATAATCGATGCATGGGCTAAAGTTCAACCGTGACATTTATTTACTTCGGATAAAATTCAGTCAGAGAAAGAGTATGTCGCCCACAAACCTATGCCCATCTACTGAAAATTTGGAAGCTTAGAAATGTCGCAGATCCCAAAGTACTTACGCAAAACACTGATACGGACAATGCGGTAATCGGCAATGATTACAAAATCGCAACCTTACTGATAAGAGCACAAAACAAGCAAAATTCGGACACAATTAGTGAGAATGAAGAAAGTTGCCGTGGTAGGTGCTGGACCTGCGGGTTTAGTTGTCATAAAATATTGCATTGCTAACGGTTTCGAATGCGATGTGTACGAACAGAAAGGTTTCCTCGGAGGCACTTGGTATACCGACAAGGATGGTGAAAATGAAGAAGAGAACATAATTTACACTACTCTTTACAAGGGTGTCAAGTAAGTTTCGCTGGAGCTGTAACAAACATTTCAATTTGAATTCAGGACAAACATACCGAAAGAGGTCATGATGTATCCAGATTATCCTTATCCCTTGAAAGAAACGCGATCGTACTTAAGTGCCGTAGAAGCATTCAATTATTTCAAAGGATACGCTGATACTTTTAATTTGCATCCATATATTAACGTAAAATCCCCAAATTATAGTATTGCGAGTGCTTTGTTTAGTATCGTAGGTGTGTTTTGAACATTTCAACGAATGTTAATGACACATGGAGCGTGACAACAAAAAATTTAACAACAAAAGTTGTGGAAACGGTTGTCTATGACTACGTTTTCATATGCAATGGGCATTTGTGGTATCCAGATATGCCACAATTTCCAGGTCGATATACATTCAAAGGTACTCAAATACATAGCTTCAAATACTACGAACCTAGTGGGTACAAAGACAGAAGAGTGCTTGTAGTGGGTTCGCGTTCTTCTGCCAGAGATATAGTGCACTATATTTCGTTAGTTGCTAATCACGTAAGTATAAAACCGTGAAATATCAAAGATGATCTTTACTACCTACTTAAGGTATTTGTAAGCTACAGTGAGGGCTTATGTTTCGTGGCGTTTGGAGAGAAGGTTAGTTCGAAGCCAGTAATTAAAGAATTGCGCGAACATTCATTCTGTCGTGTTTGAGGATGGAACGGAAGAAATAATCGATGATATTGTCTATTGTACAGGTAACATGCATTGTACTGAATGAGAACGGAAAACTGCACTTCTTCCATTGTTTTAGGATATGATTACAGTTATCCATTTTTAAGTAGAGACTGTGGTATAACCATTGAAGATAAACATGTTAATCCTCTTTACCTTCACATGGTAAACATCAACCATCCCACAATGTTTTTCATAGGTGTTCCATTTCTAGTTTGTACATTACCGATGTTCAACTTACAAGTAAGTTCTAGGATCGAATTTTCATTTAGTTAATGCGATACTTCAGGTTCGATTCTGCATAGAGGTCATGAAGCAGAATTTCAAATTGCCATCAAAAGGTCTAATGCTGGAGGATTTGGACGATGAAATAAAAGAGAAAGATAAGCTTAACGTTCCAAGATGGCAAATACACAGGATGGGGAAATTTCAAGAACAATATTGGGCAAAAGTGGCGCAAATCGCATCAATTAAACCTTTACCGCCGGTTTTGTGTAGAATTTATGAAGAATCGCGAAAACAAAGGTTATTGGATAGATGTTACAGGATTATTGATGACGAAAATTTTGAAATCTACTACCCATAAGGTAGTAGGTACTCCTATTATTTAGTTAATATTAATTTATTATTAGGTTAAGTTGGATATTGTAACGAGTGGTTTTATTTCGTGCCAAATTTCATTAAAAAATTCGAAATTCCTTGTCATGATAGTGCAGGTCACCCTGTATATTTCATTATTTGTTTCGGTTAGAGATTTTGTGTTTGGGCATTTCGGTAAATAAAAATCTCTGTTTTTAAATGCGTGTCAGCTGCCATGTAATAGTTTTTATCTGCGTGGACCAATAATTACTGAACACCCTCTATATAGAGAGCGTGCTCGAATAGGAAGCTCACCTTATATACTTATTTACAGTTCCACGGTAAATTCTTAATGTCCTTGTGGTAAGTGGTTACAAATGTTACGACAAAGAAATATTTTTTGATTTGAGTTTATTAAAGTACCTCAACGAAGTTTATTTTGGAAGGTTCAAGTGTCAGCTGTAGTAATAAATCTAGTCACACGTGCGTACTAGCGATGGGCGCTTATCATACTTAAATATTGGCAAAAAAGTTGTTCAAGTCTTTATCTCTGTTGAATTTTTTCTGTTACAGCCGTTTTGTTTTACGATGAATACCTTATCTTGTTTTTATCTTTTGTTAGGGTTAAAATGACCTGCCAAAATCGAAAAGATTATTTACAGTAAAATTATAAAACAAAAACGTGAGCTCAAACTCTCCTTTCAGTACAGGAAAATATTTGGCTTTATCAAATGATGATAGAAATTTGTATAAAATGTTAGATACTGTTGTGTAAACTGGAGGGAGGTTCGTTTCTGTAGGTTGAAATTAAGAGCCAGTCATCCTGTGGTTGAAAATTTACGTGCTGTAAACGTAATTTAGATTTAGCAATAGGTTCAGGTGGGACATCCTGTACAATGTTTTAATTTATTTGTTTAGGACCTCGAGTGAAACTTTGTCAAATGGACACAGAATTTGAGGATTTTAGTTAATAGTTATGTAATGTTGAGTTTTTGTATCGTAAATTTGGAATTTGTGTAAGTAATTGAAGGGTTGTTATTGTATTTAATGGGCGTAATGAGCGCATAAGATTTAATTTGGAATCGCTGTAAGAAAGAAGTGTGGACAAATTTGTTTATTTATTTATTTATTTAAGCGTCCGCATATGGGAATCAATTTGGCGACGTAGTTTGGCTATTCGATTTTCGTCGTTTAACAACGAAGCGGATTAATGGAGTAGAGGTGATAATTGATTAAATAAGTGAAAAGCGACCGAAAGCGTGCGACCGTTAGGGCGCGAGACATAAGGGCGCATGGTCATAAGGGCGCGAGGATAAAAGGGCGCAAGGGCATATGGGCGCTAGATAGAGTACCTATTCTCTAAAAAATAATAATGTAGGTTAATATTGTAACGGAAACGCTCCAGACATGACGTCACCTTTGGCGCTCTGGAATTTTCTAGGCGCGCGAAAGTGGGAATGTTTGCAACGTATCTGGTAATTACGCGAAGGTTCTGGACTTACACTGCTTGCGTGTATAAATGGTTGCGGACCGAACATCGGTGAAGTCTACTACCGAACGAGATCGAGTACAGATGAAACATAGAGCGCGGAAATATAAATTGCGAAGTGTGTGATATAAATAATCGATACAAATTGTACAGTTTTTATAGTGTTTTAGTTTTGTTAATAAATATTGATATAAATCGAACCCGAATTTATAAATAACGTTACAATATCAACAGGGCATTTGAGACACCTTTTATATCACTTTTACTTCTACTTCTATGTTTTTAGCGTAGAATTGTTTAAAAGAGACTGTTATGCTTTCTTCCAATCGCTTGCTCACTCGCTCGATCGATTTTTTCACGTCCAGCCATTTAAAAGAGATCGGACGAACTAATTACAATGAAATTTTGCCGATGAATTTTTTTACAAATTTTTAAATCAAAGTTAGTGAATAGGCCATATCGGCAAAAAAATTAACACTGACCTCCGTCACCGAATTACATGAATTTCAAAATATGCATAGCCGACACGATACGATAGGCAATGCCAAAATTTGTGTTTGATAGGTTCAAAATTCACAATGCCTTTTTGACTTCTTCGTCACTTATAAATCGATGAAATTCCAAACGCAATTTGCAGGTCAACAGAGCGTCAGAACTGAGTGCCGACAAAGGAAAGTAGGAAGTCTTCGACGAGATCTATCCGGTAATGACTTCAAACGCGATTTGCGTGTGAACCGGAAGTCGGAACAGGTTACCAATACAGGTAAATAGGAATTCCTCCAGAGATCAATTCGGTGGTGGAGTCAAAACTTAAAACGCGATTTTCAGGTGAACGGAACGTCGGAAGTGGGTGCCGACAACAAAGGCACTACCGGATTTGCGCGTGAATAGATTCAAAATTCACAATGCCCTTTGCGCATATCCGCTATTTATATATACTAAATGGAATTATATCTAGTGTTTTTGTTTGTGATAAGTTGTATTTTTTGTTACAATCTGCTTTAATTATTTCGACATATTTGTCTACGGTTCAAAGTTACCAGTTATTTTTCTTAACATCTAATATTGTATCTGAACTTTTAGCTGTAGATATATTGCAAAGTTCATTAAGTAACTAAGTCTTATTTTTACATAGAGATATCAACAAACTACGCTCTTTCAGAATGTCCAAAAAATACAGGGTGTTATTAAATGTTTTTATCGGGGATGGCTGGGGTGGCGAATATCACGTTTGGATGGTTTCCCCCTCACTTCCTTCACGATATTCCAAAATCGAAACATTTTAAAACATCAGATATAATCCCTCGCGCGGACACCTGGTGTATAAATATTATATAAACAACGTTAAGTATAATTTCAATTGACATTGTAAATAAACGCATAGATTAAAGTGAGCGCCCTTGACCGGCAAACATGCGTACGGCAATTATCCATCAATTCGAACGTGATAAGTAAAAGTTATAGCGCATATGCGATAACAAAATTCGAACGCGTCAAACAAAAATTACAGCACGTATACGGTCACAAAGGTTAAACAGCAGGGAAGCAAGTAATATGGAAAAAATTATGTGTGAGACTTCAGCGCATTTTTGTGTGGCAGATCAGTATTATATTAGCCATTTTTGACTCCACCATCAGTAAAATTTTGTCGGAGGCCACCACGTTCCCTTTGTCGGTACTCACTTCCGACGTACTGTCCACTCGCAGTTCGCATTTGAAGTTTTGACTCCACCATCAGTAAGATATTGTCGGGGGCTACCACTTTCTCTTTGTCGGTACCCACTTCCGACGCGACGTACCGTTCACGCGCAATTCTCATTTTGGTGGATTTCGCTAAAAACCCTTCACGAAATAGTATTCAATTTTTTGGTTACTTCTCATACCTCGAGACACAAGAAAGAGAGATCGCGATTTGAGCTTTAAGTCGAGTACCTTTCGAAGTGCGCCTTGCAAAGGTGGTTAATTTCGCCTCTAGGAAAAAAAACAACAAAATTCCGTCAGTTGTGCGCGTTTACAAGATCTTTCCGACGACACCAATTTCAAAACAATCGGACCAAAACTGTAGAAGATAGGAAAAAACTGAAAAATCACCATGTTAGTAAGTAAACCGACGCTTAGGGATGGCGCCCAGATGTCGCTTATCCCGACATCATGTAGCCCCGTCCCTAAAGTTGTTAATTACACGGCCCCGGTAGGTACACGCGCATTTCTCGTCTTTCTACAAGGGTTCTTCTACGGGCTTTTCTTTGCTGCCAGCCAGCCAGCCAGCCAACCGGCCAAAGTAAGATTAAAATCTACGTTTTTACAAATAAATTGGCAAAAATGCACTAAAAATCATTGAATACCAAACGAATTAGGTAAATTTGAATTACTAATGAATGTAAGACACTGCAATCAGGAACAAAACCTATTTATGAAAGAAAAAATGGATGAAAAGAAAATTCTTTTCTCTGTAGTTTTAAAAGACACCTTATTTTTATAATTATACAAATTAAAATTGATAGGAATAAAGCTAATACACCACCTAATTTATTAGGAATAGAACGCAAAATTGCATAGGCAAATAAAAAATATCATTCAGGAAGTAAATGAAATCAGAAGAATGGGGAAAATAAAAATGAGTATTAAATACCAATAGTGATTGAATTAACATAAGGTATGAAGAAAACAGAAAACTTACATAACATAATATACCTACCAAAAGTTAAAATTTTCCATTTTGACATTTTGTGCATCACTTAGGTATAGAAGTTTTCAAATTATAAACGATTTTTCATTTTGAATTCAATAATTCCTAAGTGTCGAAATTTCTTCTAGTCGAGTTACCTATACAGAGTGACCATTGTGTTTGTAATATAGTGTAGGTATATCTCGGTAAATATCGACTGTATATAAAATTTTTCTATATGAAAGTTGTTTAACAGTTTATTTCCCATAATAAAGGCAGCGCTCCGTTGTTTTTATTTCAGGAACCAAATGAATAACGAAAAACAATTGAATTTTTTTAAACAGCAATGCACACTTTCATTAGGCTCATTTGATAGAGATTTTTTTCTCTTTTCAATGACGTAACGTGCTAGCACCCATGTAGAAGAAATTAATTTTTATTTCAAGCTTTTTGTGATGGGTTATGCCATTGCCTTGCAGCATTGATTAACATATAACGAGGAAGATAGACAACCGCAATGTGAAATCGTGAGCGTACGCTTCCTCCTTATATGTTAATCAATGCTTGCAGTTAATGGTAAATAATACTGTAATCAATTCGAAAAAAAACTGTATTTTACTGACAATCTTTAAGAATGGTAATATCAAAGATAATACTACACTTATCTTTGGTAATATTTACACACGACATCCATAACTCTTAAATTTGCTGTTTTCAAAATGTACTGGATGTTGTCTCACGATTAGGTATATTCCATACGCTATGGTTATATATGGAAATAATACTTTTGGCATTTATAAAGGAAAAATAACGTTTTTGCATATTGTATTTAATTACGTTTGCAAGTCGCTTTGTCGGCCATTATATTACTACGAAACATACAGTTCATTTTTTTAACTTGCAGGTGAGGTAGGTTAAGGTCAATATAATACATCGTTCAATAAGTACCGGGACTGACACACAGATCGCGTTAGTAAAATCTGCTTCGTTTTTCGAAAGAACCAATCTTTAAATGACATGTGTCTCATTTTCACGTCAATTGGATCATAAACAGCAAAGCTACTGTGGTGAAAGTGAACGAGTTGGGCTTCAATCTGCTTCCCCACCCACTATACTCTCCACATGTAACACCTAGCGACTACTGGCTGTTTTCTCGTCTCAAAAAGATGGCCCAGGGGAAAAAATTCTGGCTAAAATTAGGAAGTCATTGCTGTAACTGAAGGTTACTTTGAGGACAAGGAGAAATCGATTACAAGCATGGTATCGATTATTAGATAAGCGTTGGAATGGTTGTATAGCTCTTGAAGGTGATTATGTTGATGAATAAAAATGAACTTTGCGAAACAAATTCGGTTTCCTTAGTTAGTCCGGGGGCTTATTGAACGATGTGTTAACTATATTCCGAGCTCTATTCAACAATGCTGGTTAACGTTAAAGTTGTATAAAATGTTCTCCATCTACGATTTGAAAACAATCTTCTAAATTCCTATCCATTCGGGCTCTTGCATATAATTTACTAATGACAAACGGTACCGATGGAATGCCGGCTGCTTCGGACAACTCCAAGAAATATTCTGCTAAATGTTCGCTACCAATTTTGTGGTAGTATCGCAGGGGCATGTTTTTCAATTCTCTCTCGTTTACGTAAGCTTCGAGTTCTTCCAGCATACGTTTAAGCGGCGGTAAGAATTTTTTCCTTAACTGAGCCAAAGAAAATCTGACCTACACAAGCAAAAGGTAACTGTTCGCATCAGAGGGTGCTAACTCACTTGAATGTCACAAACGGGTATCACGGGCACTAAAAAAGGAATGCCTATAAAAAACATTGTTGGATGGTTGATGTTGACGATGTGCTTGTAGAGCGGATACACCCAATTGTCATTAACGGATATACCACAAGCTTCGGAAAGGAATGGGTACGTGTAGGCATAACCTTTGGCAGAGATTAAAATAAGTTGAATCGTCCGAATCTCCTTACCGGTACAATACAGAATAACATCCACATCTTCTTTGGTACCGTCTTGAAAAGTTGCACCGTAGTCACTAAGCTCTGTAATCTCGGGCTTCGTCGATAAATTTTTTCGCGAGACGATCTTTTCCTTATGTCGACAACTCAAAAACACCTGCATTACAACTTTTTACAAGGTTATAAGCCTTTGGACGCTTACATGGTCAGCTAACTCGGCTATCTTTGCAGCAATATCGGTACCAGATGATCCCCCACCAACCACTAGCACACGTTGATTTAAATACGGCTCGGGTTTACGATAGTCGTGACTATGAAGCTGTTTACCCCTGTATACACTTTGTCCACGAATGTTGGGAATCGTCGGAGAGCTGTAGTGACCATTGCATACAAAGACCGAGTCAAATTGGTAAAACTCTTGTGACCCGCTTTTCACATCGCTCACTATTAACGACCAATTCGAATTGTTTAAGGGTTCCACGCATGTGACGCACTTGTAATACTGAAAACGAACAGTTTTTTCATATCAACTCACGGTCGCAGGATTACCTTGATCCATTTTTGCAAATCAAAGACCTTCGCGTAGTTATTAAAATAATCTAATACTTGAGTCTGACTAAGATACGATTTTATTTCCTCCTTTGGATACGGAAAATCTATAAAATACATTACCTCTTTCGGCAGATTGGTCCTACAAAAATCTTACTGACCCAAATGACGCAGTTAAATATTACCTCATTCCCTTGTACATCGACGAGTGGATCGGTATGCCATTTTCATCCTTACGAATTTTGTCAGTATAAACCCATGTACCTCCAAGAACTCCGGTCTGTTCGAAAACGGTACACTCGTGCCCTTCATCCAAAGCGTACTTCAGCGATACCAGTCCCGCCGGTCCTGCACCGATTACTCCTATTTTCATTATTTAAACTACAACCCAAAAATGGAAAATTATGCACTGTAGTTGATACACTTGATCAGAAATGATTTTTGATCCTATCATGTGGTTTTTAATCTCTGGTGCTTGAATCTGAACCTACTTATGTCAGAAAAGTACCCCCAAGTACATTCAAATTTACAATAATTATTTAAACATTTTCGGTCAATGTCAGAGCAGTAACTAAATGACAAAATGGAATGATCGTGTTATTCTAGTATAATACGCAAACTTTTGTCCGTATCTTACCTACTGCAATTGCGATGATTAGTCGCAAATTTTTAAAACACAAAAATAGAATGCATTATACGTCTATAATTACCGCATGGCCAGTGAATGATCGTAAAAATATTTTTTAAGGAAATTTATGACTTAGTTTTAATTACACATAAAATGGTGCATTTTGTGCCCTACAACGTTTATAGTATAGAGATATTTGTGCCTTCCAAATCACTACGTTCTTCCGTCTGCTGGAACGACATCCAAACGTCACAAATGCTGTCTTTTGGTCAACGTTAAATGGGGAAGGGCGGGAGCCTTTTGGTGAATTAAATATACCATACGCAAAGTAGCTTATCAAATTATTAGTCGGCACGCATCAGCTTCTATTTATTAATGTTTCATTTGATACCGAAACTTTTATATTGTTTTGGTCTTGGTAGGACCTCGTCCTGCTCAGGATTTAAATAGCGCTATCGGCTAGCGCCCTTAACCAGTACCTATGACCAGTTTCGTGATAAGCTGATTATTTAACGATTTTAACCCGCTGAGGCATTTACACGCGTAGTGGGGTAGTACTAAACATCAAATAAAGTCCAATACTTCAAATTCTTTGTTGCGATCGCATTTATACCTTCATGAGTACATATAGAAATCTCATATGCAGTGAAAATACCTATTGTAGATGCATATTATGATCTTAGTTGCGACTTTGTTATGTACATCGCGCGTAATTAATGGAAATACCGGCCGGTTCAAGATAAGTACTGGCATTGCATCAAAAATAAAGCAGACGATGCATCACCTACATTTGACAGTACTTATTATTGATTTAAAGATACAATTCAGGTAACGTATCGATTTTGATTCTGAAGGGATATTTAAATTTGTCGCTTTTTTTGGCACCACGTTTCCCGTTCATAAATATACCCAAATTAAATTTTAGATATCTGAATACCGCTTGGTTAACTGTATTAACCACATAATACGTAACATATATTTATAAAGTAACACATGGTAAGTTTTATACGATGAGCTATAACCTAAGAAGCAAATCAAGTGCAAGTCAACGAGTCCGTAAGTAAATATCATCAGCACCATTGGGGTACCGACATGGAGGATAACATTTTCAACCTTATATCTACATCGTGAATCAGTGAAGTAGAAATAATTTTCATGTCCTTTGCAAAATTCCAGTTTTAATTTTTTTAAGGCAGGTAGTATTTAATTTCGTCATTATATTCAATGAAGTATGTTTTGTTGTTTTTCGATACCAAATCTGCCATTTTGTTTTCAATTAAAAAAAATATTTTCACATGTTGTTTACTAAAAACGTGTTGGGTAGATTTACAAATACAATAAATGAAAATAACACACGAGCAAAGTCAAAGGGTTACCTATCAACTTACAATAAATGTTTGAAATGGCAACCTCCCCGTTGGTATCATAACCGCAACTTGGACTCGCAGGCCGTAGACACTGCCCTGAGCACCACGGGAAGAGTAGGGTCACTTTCCCCTCCTATACCTCGAGCTCGAAAGCGTATGAATGTGATGAATATTGACTTTGTGCCATGTAGGTACTTGATATCCACAACATGAAGAAGGGCAATTGTTTCATTTGTGGAAGACCTTGTCTATAGAAGGGTGAACTACAATAAAGGAATGAGGTACCACCTCATTGAAAGGAGCAAAAAAAACAAAGACAAGTAACGCCTCCTGCTGAAGGCCTTTCCTTTGTCATCTTTCACAATAAATTCAGAGTACGTACCTGAAGTGAGGGGCAGCTAGAGCAGAGCAAAGTCGTGTTGCCGGGCGTAAATATCATGGACTTGGTTTTAAAAAAATTGTGTGCTATATTCGTCAGTCGAATTTGTGGTCAGGGAAAATAAGAAGAAGAAAAAAAGCCGCCCATGTTATGATATTGGAATGTAAGGATTTCCTTATAGCGGTAGCTACGAGCAGAGGCTATGGCGAGGTTCTCCAAAGAATCAACCTTGTTGCTGATCTCTGTTCAGAAGCAGGTCGTTACCACCGGACGTGCGGCAAGGCATTTTTAAAACCCACTCCAAGGAGCATTTGACTCCCTTGATGACAATAAAACCGTCCATGCCGTGGATGTATAACCCTGCACTGCAGCAAAGTCAGAGACGACCATAAGGAAACCGAACAAGTTATTATATACCATTGGTACCTTTCCAAGGGACCACACTGCAGGGCTCCAGTCCGTATGACACCAATGAGCAGAAACCACTCACTGAAGACTAACTTTCTCCCAGTGACTTACCTACTATGGATTTATGACATTCGTCGCTAACAGAGGTTTTCTGCAGCCACTGTCCTATTTACAGAAACCGTGAAGTCTATAATGTCGAAAGAAAGGTTCTTGTTTAACGAGAAGAATAAAGACTGGCTAATATCCATGTTAAAACCAAGCGAACATCAGAATGCTTTACAGTGCGCCCAACTGTTGAAGATGCCCATCGTCACGGAATCTATTGCAAGAGTTAATTAGTACACTACTGTGGCAATTGTGGGATAAGATACAGATCTGTTCAGCCTTCTGCTTAAACCGGAAAACACTTTGTTCTCACCATGGCTTCTGAAGCACTCCACCACCATCAAGGAGCAACTTCTCTTCTTCCACGGCATCAGTGGATCGGCAATCGGCATCGGCAATTTTTCGGCAAGGAAAGATGACGTAACTGACTACGTAAAGCCCTGGAGAGTAACCCGCTGTTGCAGGATGCTGTCCAGAACTTTCAAAACCCTGATGCATCCCAGGATGAGGTGATCAGTGCAGCGGAAAGGCTCTTGGTTGGAGTGTACGCTGGCAGGGTCACAGCCTCGATTCTTGATTAGCTGCGATAGGAGATGTTTACCTCATCTCTCCCTCGTACCTCAGTAACAGGCAAGAGAACACTCCCTTCGTGCATACCACCAGGTAAGGCGTGGTGTGCCCTCGATTGGAGAAGTGGAAAAGACCGCCGACTGACATTATCCCAATAACCACTTCAGTGAAACCTGCCCCAGCAAGGTGCTTCACTCCATCTCTTACAATTGTAGGGTGGAGTGCAGGACTTGTTTGACAATCTTGAATTGGAAGGTCAAGCGTGCTCCAACGCTTCTGTTGAGGAAGAAGCATCCAGCACCCCTTATCTATTGGAGGAAGAAGAGGAGGACCTCAGCAACTAATTGATGGAGGAAATGCAAGATGATCCAGAATTATTAATAGGATATTCCAAAACTGTTTTTAAAATTTGGCATATAAGTATGGTCAAATTTTGGGCGTTCTTTGAACACGCCATTAAATTCTTTACAACTTTGATTGCAAGAATGTTTTGATAGCACCAGTACTTTGGATGCTACAAACGACAGAGTTGTCAAATGGTACATTTTAGCGAATATAGGAAACATTATTGTTCTTCAGCCGTCGATTACTACCTTATAAATGGATCCAGTTTTAAAGTGCAGCCAATCGACGCAGAAAACCTGAAAAAAAGCCCGAAAGTTTTTGGGGCACCAACAGTTAAACTAAAAAAATAAAATATGTACTTATTGGCAAGGAAGGGAATTGTATGTTTTTTCCCCAACTTTCAAGCAGAGTAACTATACACAGAAAACCGATAATTTTCAATAGGTTTTCCTACGTCCCTAGCTCTGCAACTTCAGTAAAATTGTGCCTTTCTTGACTGGGTACGTAAAAAATTCTTATAACGTTAATGCATCCAGAACACGAAATTTTAAATGAACTAAATAACTATAAGATATAGAAAGTGGTGTAAATTAAAATTCGCCATGAAATAATTTAATTACAGATATTAATTAAGATACATCTCTTTTGCGTAGATTGACTTTCCATTAATTGTTAAGTTACCAAGCATAAGCTTACATAACCCTCCTTTAAATTACAAATTAATATACTACAGTTCATTCAGTTTCTCACTTAATATACGTACGTTAAAATTCGTCGTGAAATAATTTAATTTAAAGCACTTCTGTTTGGCGTAGGTAGTTCTTCTATTGATTCTCCTTAAATTGTTAATAGTCCAGTCAATAGAGACCTAAATAGGGGAGTTTAGTCAAAAATTTGGTGTCCAAGAGGTTATGACTGATTCTTATGTATTTTTTGGCGTAGATTCCGAATGTTTAATCTCCCACCAACCTTAGGGGGTGGGAACCCCCCCAAAAATGCAAAAAACCCCAAAATTTCGGCCCAAAATTCAGAATTTTGGAAAAATCTCGCTAAATTTAGATTTTTGGCCCAAAGTACCTTAGTTCAAAATTAAAGTACACAAAATTTGCAGGAAAAGTGATATATACACTTTTGGTCTAGGACCAACGGGGGCGGAGATAAGAGGGAGGTCAAAAAAGGGTACTTTGTTGGAAAACGTGAAAAAAACGGAATTTCTCTGAATAACTCTCTAAATGTTGGTTTTAGAGAAAAAACTCAAAGGACCAAAATGAAAGTAGACGAAAAATTACTTCGGAAAGTGCACGTGTGCGGAGCCGATGAAGGGGGGGAGGAGGGGAGGGGGCGAGCGCAAAACCTCTCTTCCTGGCGCCGCGCGACGGCACTGGCATAAGGCGCTATACGCGCAGTTTCGGGTATCTCTGGCGGCCTCGGTCCCGGTCATAACGGATGCTTCTTTGTCCTTATTTTAGAAAGGGGCCTCTGGCTTCCCCCTCCCTCTTGTTGGTCGTTTGTATGCTTTTTGTGTCCTCTGGAAACCAGTTCAAGATCCTTCTTCAGTGCGTCTGTGTTGTCGCGTCGTGCGCATCACGCTATATTGCTCCGTGCTTATTTACTATTTTTCGCCTGAGCCAGTAGAGGTTGAGTTTTTATTTAAAGATGGCCTAAAAAAGTGCGAAAGTAACGTTTCTTGCTGTCCGCCATGCAAATCAGAATTTCAGACAAATACTACAATCTCCCCCAAAAATTGTAACTCGAGCACTAAATAAACAAGTATAAATTGTGCACAACTCCTGTGCAGATAAAGCGCATTTTTTTAACCGAAATAGCTTTTGTATGGACATCACCAATGGATATATTTCTTGCAGACGTTTCAATCGCCCTTTGATAGTACCCTCTTCCGACAATCCGTTCTTGAGGTATAAGGTAATATACCCGATCACGATAAGAGGTCGAGGAGGAGGGCTATGGTTGGTAGAAATTAATTCCTTGCGTTGAGACCTTTCATTAGAGTACCATGAAGGTTAAAACTAGTTCCACTCTCTCCCCTCGAGAGTATATGCAAGCGAACAAACTCAAAACGCACAGGCGCGCGAGCACGATATTACAGAAAATTTCGGTAAAAACAACAAACTTTTAACCGAAAAATAGTAAATAAGCAGGGAGCAATATAGCGTGATGCGCACGACGCGACTACACAGACGCACTGAAGAGGGATCTTGAACTGGTTTCCAGAGGACACAAAAAGCATACAAACGACCAACAAGAGGGAGGGGGAAGCCAGAGGCCCCTTTCTAAAATAAGGACAAAGAAGCATCCGTTATGACCGGGACCGAGGCCGCCAGAGATACCCGAAACTGCGCGTATAGCGCCTTATGCCAGTGCCGTCGCGCGGCGCCAGGAAGAGAGGTTTTGCGCTCGCCCCCTCCCCCTCCTCCCCCCCTTCATCGGCTCCGCACACGTGCACTTTCCGAAGTAATTTTTCGTCTACTTTCATTTTGGTCCTTTGAGTTTTTTCTCTAAAACCAACATTTAGCGAGTTATTCAGAGAAATTCCGTTTTTTTCACGTTTTCCAACAAAGTACCCTTTTTTGACCCCCCTCTTATCTCCGCCCCCGTTGGTCCTAGACCAAAAGTGTATATATCACTTTTCCTGCAAATTTTGTGTACTTTAATTTTGAACTAAGGTACTTTGGGCCAAAAATCTAAATTTAGCGAGATTTTTCCAAAATTCTGAATTTTGGGCCGAAATTTTGGGGTTTTTTGCATTTTTGGGGGGGTTCCCACCCCCTAAGGTTGGTGGGAGATTAAAAATTCGGAATCTACGCCAAAAAATACATAAGAAACAGTCATAACCTCTTGGACACCAAATTTTTGACTAAACTTTTCTCTATTGACTGGACTATAAGTCTATTATGGAGCAATGAATCAAATGAATGCAAAATTTTAAATCTAGGTAGGATTTAATATATAAACTGAATTAAATTAAAATTCGCCATGAAATAATTTAATTTAAAACACTTCTCTTTGGCGCAGATTCCATCCCCCACTGCTTTTCCTTTAATTTTTAAGTTAAGTTATAATATGTACTTCTTCAAAACATGTAATTGTTTATTAATAATAATGGTGTTAATAACCTCCATTTATTGTTATATGAGATATCAAATTTCGGCGTATAAAGTTAAAAAAATTTGAAATTAGCTTTAATAGTAGGTACCTATATATCAAAAGTATTCCATTATCTGTATTTTGCAAGCCACAGAGTGATAATTATTAGAGATTGCAATCAAATTCCATAATTAGATTTAATTACGCTAGCACCATCTGCTGAGCATGTGTTGCAGAGACTACGTTATCCAAATCTGTACGTACTGGGGAATAGCGCATTCTACTTTATAGTAATAATCTTACATATCCTCTTTAAATTTTAGCATTTATAATTATGTAGTCAAACTAGACATCTACTTATCAAAACGACCCATGGCAATAAATGGTAAATTTACTATTAGAAATAAGAAACAAAAAAAACTTACCACCCCCGTATTATATTTATTGCAACGTGTCATTACACAGTAAGGATACTGCAATAGTTGTCAAATTAGTCCACAAGATGGCGCTTAACGTATCATTCAGAACGCATTTTAAAAAACTACCTAGAAATTTATTCAACCCCGTCCATTTTTTACATTGCGCACTTTATTTATCCTCATAGTAACAAATAGATAAAAACGCGTGCATGTGATTATCAAACTAAATTTTTTTCTTCACGTTTCCTTTCTCAATTAAAAATTAATCTCTGCATATCTAGTCCAGAGTTTACTAAAAATTCCATGCACTTATATTGCGAAAAAGATGACGAAACAGTCTTTACGTCAATATTTTTTCTAAATTAGGAAATGTCTAAAGCATTAGGATTATGAAACAGTACATTAACTTCATCGTTCTAGTTCAATTTTTAATTTAAAGCGAGCGAGTTATTTTCAGTCAATAATTTATTTAATACCTAACCCGAATATAATAAATATACAATAATTTTAAAAAGTTAACATTTAAACTGCACAAAGTTTTCGCTATCAATGATCTTAATACAATTAGTCAAATCTCTCTTATTGTTATCCACCCAATCCAGAATTTTGTTTAACACAATAGGCATCGGGCGGATATTCGCTACCGAGGAAAGCTCCTTAAAATACTTTTCTTGACTTTGGACCCCCTTAATGCGGTGCGCGTATCTTTCGTGCAAACCGTTCGTTAAGCGTTCAACGTTCTGTTCCTCCAACTCACGTAGCATTTCCTCCTTGGGAGGCAGAGAAAACTTACCCCCTACGGCTGCTAAGGCAAAACGTACCTAGAATTGTTTTAGTTAGTGTTTGTCGCATTTTGGGATGATTTACCTCTATGTCTAGTGCGGGTATCTCGCATAGATAATACGGTATTCCAATAAAGCACATGGTCGGGTGGTTGATGTTCACGATGTGCTTGTATAAAGGCTTCACCCAGTTATTTTCAATTCTTATGTCGCACCCTTCCGTTAAAAATGGAAAGGAATATTTATAGCCTGTGCAATACAGGATGGTATCAAAGGTATCTTCGGTTCCATCTCGGAAGACGACTCCGCTTGGCGTAATATTCGAAAGTTCTTGCTTCTTTTCGACGTTGTCTAAGTCGCTACTCTTCAGCCTTGAGCGATAACAAAGAACAACCTAGGAAAGAAACTAATTCAAATACCCGAGCTAGTACGAACTTAAACCTTACCTTATTGGCCACTTTCGAAATTAACCCGGCGATATCAACCCCCGAGGAACTGCCACCGATAACCAACACGTTTTTTCCTTTGAAAGACTCGCAAGTCCTGAAATTGTGACTATGAACTTGCTCTCCGGTGAATTGGTCGTGTCCTGGCAATTTCGGTACGTAGGGAACGCTGTAGTGGCCTGTACAGATGAAGACGGCGTCGTAGGCCTGCGTTTCGGTCAACTTTGTTTTCGCATCTTGAGCCGTAATGCCCCAGCCGTTAGCGCCTTCTGCTGCTATCTTAGTGACACGTTTATAGAACTGAAATAATCTGCATTAAAACACGTTTCCAAAGTGTTTGTGAATAAATACCTTAATGTGTTCCTTTAAATGGAATGTATCGGCGTACTGGTTGAAGTACTTTATAACTTCTTGCTGGGAGATGTACGATTTCGTTTGTTGTTTCGGGTAGGGAAAATCCAAGAAGGTCATTATTTCTTTGGGGACATTGGTCCTGAAACAATTAAATGGCGTTAGATGGTCATCAGGTCACATTATTCCTCAAATTTCGCACAATTTCGAACTCAATGGGCTTTCCTAAGGCTGCAAAGGCATGTGGCATTAAAATTTTTATATGTATGTATTAGATAATTTAGCATCTACGTTGGCTTTAAAGTAAGCCGAGTATACAGAGGGTTTTTTTTATTTTTTTGTTCAAATAATAATAGAAAAACAAAATTGGCAAATTTCGGTTTTTCTTCGAAAATCATTGGAATTTACCGGTTTTGTTTACAGCACTCTTTAATAGATCTTTTCTCTGGTTTGACCATCGTCGTATCTTTTATGGTTTCGAAGATCCCCATGATAGACATCCTTATCTTGGATACAGTGTACACTACTACAGGGCCTCGTATGAAACCCTGCGGCACACAAACATTGGTTAATGCTTCTGTTGAAGACATTCTGTTGTATGGTACTAGCTGTAAACGACTTCAGGATAAAATTCAATTTTTCAATGATTGCTTCTTGAGAATAAATCGTTAGTTTCATTTCAATAATTTAAACTAATTTAATTTACCACGTTGCTAATTGAGAATTTTCGGTTTCAATAGCCACGCGATCGTGTGATTTAATTCAAAATACCTACTAAAGTATGTATTCTATTTTTATTTGCCCTGAAGAATAATTATTTCCTATAAATATCGGATGACGTATGACGATATTTACTATTGGAAATCGAGGTTATTATGCTTTATCTCATTGGACGTCACTTCTGGTAAAGAGAACTACAAAAAGTTGTCGATATGACCTTTGTTTGGGTGGAATCTCTTATGTTAATGCTCCAATTCGTTTTAGGTATCAGTTTTTATACCGTGTGTAAACCAAATTATAGGCTCATCTCTGTAATTTTGGCACAATTAGCGGTATGAATATAAAATTTTTGTGGTGTTACAGCTAATTATTTTCTCGATCGACCTCGGATAAATTATCGAAAACAACGCATTAGATGTAAAATATCCAAAAGTGTATAAATATACGGGCTGTGTGGGCTAGTTCTAAAGCTTCGAAATTTAGGGTCATCTTGTTGTCCCATGTGGGCGCCATTTTGCAACGGGTTTGCGTATTGCCTTCCTTAAAATCCGATATTTTTCCAAAAATGGCCTCGAAAATTGTATAGCAAATTTTGCAAATGACCCACGGCTAGCCCTCAACATAAATGACTTACTGAAAATTCCTCCTTATTATTTGTGAAAGTTGACTTCAAAATCTGTTTTTCTAAACACCGAATTACGATAGTTTGGATATATTAATGACAAAATCAATCATGAAATCGATCCAAACTCCATTTTACAGAATTACAGCATCCACTACGATTTTTTAAACCAAATGTTCTTTATTAAAACTAAAAACAACTTTAAATCGAAAACTGAGCTTTTCTAACAATTTCAATGTACATACAATACAAACGGCTTCAATTTATCCAGAGATTGTTATCTTTAAGGACGTTGAAATTAGAATTTTACTTGAGAATGTTTAAACGTGAAACAAAATTAGAAATCATGGTTGTTTTCTTAAAGATAAACAACTTTTAAATTTACATAAATAAAATAACGGTACCTTATGTGAAAAAATGTCCTTCTAGAGATGACGAAGTTGATACAATATTTCGTACAGCTATAGGATGATACGGACTGTAAAAAGGATCTTTCCGTCGGATACCTTTTCTTCTACGAATTTGACAGGGAGTCGTTGCCCTCTGGACGAAATTTCAATGTTTAGAGGTCGCTACCCCAAAAGCGTAATGTTTTTCAGGGGTTTCAAACGTCTTTTGTGTTAATTTAATTGGAGAAATTTCCACTAGGCACCCAGGATTATACGCCTTACTTTTACGAATGTTTTTCTAGTACGTGCATTGAAAACCAGTTCATTTTTTTTACGAATTCTAACTGGGAAGGTCCCCCTCTTTTTTTATTGCTTTCGCGCCCGAGAAACTGACTATTAATCATAAATAATAGCGCCTTTGTAGGGAACAAATACAATATGAAAAATTTAAGCGATTTTGTTCTCGACTAAATAGAGTAGCAATTTTACGCGACGATAAACCGCATAGCCAACTGTTCAAAAATTTGTATTGTCTTTTATGTATTCACTAACCTTTTTCTTGAGCATAGATAATAACTGGCACGTTCGAATTAATTCCTTATGGATGTAAGTTCACTCAATTGTAAACGCACGTAACTTGCGTTTTATGTTAAGGAAAATACCCGCAATCACAAGTTATAAGACCGCAATTTTTACTCCGAAAAAGAACGAACCAACTTTTTTTGTTGCTTGAAATGTTACGCAGAAAGTATTAATCTGCGCGATTGGTATAAAAATGAATCTATCAGAAAAGTTTTTCTTTCGGATTACAACTGCTTGCGCTGGCAATCCAGACTCGAATTAATCTTGTGTTTGGCGCTCAAAAAACAACTAATATCTTGGACCATGTACGTAACGATCTCGTAGCCCAAGAACCAATACCTGCAAATCTCCCGGTATGACAATTAATGCAAGAAATGGAGGCCGGATTCGAAGCTGGTCAACAATCAATGGAACCTAATTCGAAGCTGGTCAAATGGGATGATGTTAGGGTCTTCTTAAAAGGGTTATAGAAAATGACGATGGCACGACCACAACTGCACAGATACTGATCCAGGAGAACAGAATATCTGAAGTACTACGGCAGATGCACGATGTTACATCGGGAGGCTACCTGGGTGTGACCAAAACAGTTAAGTTGAGGGAACGATTCTACTAGGTAAATTGCAAACAAGATGTGAAGGAATGGTGCAGTAAATGTGCAGTTTGCGCCAAGGATCAGTCGGAAAGAAAAAGGCACCAAGCAGTTGGCTGGCAGCGTGAAGGCCCAAGCTGGTGGTTATCAACCTGAAGATCTGGTTTGGTTGTATTGTTCCCAGAGGAGACGCGAGATATCCTCGAAATTACAGAGAGCTTGGGAACGACCGTATGTTGTCGTGAAGAGAATAAATGACTTAGTATACCGGATAATTAAACTACCACGAGGAAAGCCGGTGATCGGGCGCATAAATCGTTTGGTTCCATGCGCAGAACAGAATTAGCCCGAATGTGATGCCACTTTCGCGGAATTTGTGGCACATTACTCTAGAAAGCAGAGGCACGCCTTGCTGTTGTTCGTGATTTCAACGCCGAAGTAATAAATAGTTCGCGTCGTTATAAATTGTGTATGTGTGAGTAATAACTAATATTTTCACTGTTACAAATCGATTCGTTTCAATACTGTTATAAATTTAACGGTAATTGGTTGTAAATAAATAAAGCACGTAATTAAATTTACGTTTCAGTATAAATGTTTAAAATTATTACAATTATTTAAGAAAAGATTTTGAGTTTATTTCAAAGCGGTCTTGTTAAAGTCAAAAATAGTACCCATTTTTAACCATAACAACATTAAATATAAAAAAATGAAAAAGTTAAGTAAGTAACGCGTGAAACAATCATAATTTTGGTTACCATTATCACAAGTGACTAACGTTATATAAAATGTTACAATTGTGCAAGTAAACGTGATCTCTTTTATCGTTACGATAATATAATAGAGGTTAAAGACATTTTCAAATTTCTCACGCTTTGAGGATCTAAGCAACGCGGTGGGTTAATTGCAAATTTGGGCAAGTTTATTTTCTTGTAAATTCTGGTTAAATTAATCGCAATTAAATCGAATAATTACATAATATGCAAAATGATGAGTTGGTACCATGAACACGAGTGTCTTAAATTTTAAATTAAGTAGTTGATTATAAACCACTTTTGACCCCAGCATTCCATTTGCATGTATCGACAAATAAATGAAAAGTATTAGACCTCTTGACGCTTAACTTAAATTTATTATCAAAATGCTACTTACATTAGCCCTTTGTACATGGAAGAATGTACCGGAAATCCATATTCGTCCACCCCAATACGGTCAGTGTACATCCAAGTACCACCAATATAACCCGACTGCTCATAGACGTCAATTTCATGCCCTTCATCCAAAGAGTACTTCGTGGAGACTAGTCCAGATGGTCCAGCACCGATTATAGCAATTTTCATTTTAAACCCTTATTAAGTAACTGGTATCTAATTGTAGACTCTTCAGTTGAATGTTTATTTTTGATCGTACCAAGTAGAATGTTTTATCAGACCTGAACCAGAAATATATATATCTCCGTATCATACGCTTATCTCTTTCGTTAAATCCTAAAGAACAATTTGATTAGAAAGCTTTTTATCTATTTTTCCTTGAATCGAATAACGCCGGAATGATTCCATATCCGTTAGAATCCTTCTAAACGTTTCCATTTGATTGCCATCGACGCTTGTTTAAATTAATAATACGCTTAGATACACCCTTCGTTTGGCTCTTCAGTTTCAATTTCTGACAATTGAATTTGATTCCTGTACCAATTTAAATCAATAGGGGACCATTGATGTCGAACCGCTAACGTAACAATCGATCACTTCTGACACTATCGGTCAGTTGAGTGATGAAGTTACTTAATCCTTAAGATCTTTCCCAACTAATCAATTTCACCAAACTACATTTCATTTATCTAAATCACAGCGGTTAATAATCTCCTTCGATTAATTCACAATTTGTATCGCGTTGTGCCACCGGGAGAACATTTTCGCTATAGTAAAGAAATAAAATTTTTACTGTAACCGGCATTTTCCAATAAGCAAACAAAGAAAATATACATCCATGTGATTGCAAACGTTAAAAAATGAGAGTCGAAAGGGCGACATTAGCTAAATCTATTTGGAACGTTCTTTTAAAATAATGAGGTTTTGTAATCGAATTGTGCAAATTTTTACGGCTTATTTGACCTCAACATTAAAACTGGAATTTAACTCCATTGATAATTACAATAACTGCATTTGTTTACTTCATTTTATAAGGACGTACACGTTGCGTAATCGCACGAGATACTAAATCGAAGGATGTCGTAGACGTAAACTGGAAAAATTTCTCCTTTGCAATGAGAAAAACAAACCACATTCCGGTTATTTACCTACTTCGTAGGGGAAAATTGTTTTACCAAAAACCTAATGAGTTTGACGTAATGTCAGCTGTTATTTCGAAATGCATGGCCAATAAATAAATCCTTGATAATACTGAAATGCATTAAAATTTCCTGCAACAAACAACAGAAAAGCGCGCTGACCGATAGAGACAAGTCTTGGTCATGCATGTATGAACCCCTTTTGACATTTATGCCCAGTTTAACTTTATAATTTGGACAAGCGGCAATTGATCTACAAATAAGAGACATACGGTGTACGCATGACTGTGTGATCCAATTTTTGAAATACGCTTTTCGTTAACTTTTACGAGAAGACGGTCAAACTTTCAAAAAAAAATCACCTCACAAATAAGACAATTGATGTTGACCATGCGCATTATTTGCGGTCAATTTAATTTTATGAAAGACGAGATGAAAGATCTGTTAAAATTTCGGAAACATCCGCCTGCGACTCTGCGCATACACATTTCATGTGTCTTTTAGCCTGCGGATTTTTTTTGATGTGCGTTTATTTTTTGGCGCACTTAACCAACCCTTAAAATTTATTTCAATACATTTTTTTAACACACCAACATAATAAATAATAACCCAAAGTAATAACAATGGCCGACAACAGAGCTCCTCTCCACAGTCAAATATCGCCACAGATATACGTGTTTAAGTTTGCTTAATCAAAGGATCAAAACGTGTATAGGATTTAGCATAACAAACGACAAATGAAAGGTCGCTAAAACAACTCAATACATCTGATGAAATAGGCGCTTTAATTGTGGTATCATCCGTCACCAAAAAGTGGTCAGTTTTGCAAAAGAAGAAAAGTGATTTGGGGATCGAATCCTCCTGCACCAAGGCCTATAAACTGTCAATATTGTCGATAAAGACTATCTTGTTTGGTGTTTGTCTCCGTTTTTTTTAAAAATAATAATAATCGCTTTTATAAACACAATAGTCACTGGTGAAATCTAGCTCAAGGTTTATCTACTTAAACAGTGAGTATGCGACCGATATTAAAATAATATAACAAATATAAAAAATACTTGGGTGAATTTCCAAATGATGCAATTATTCTTTAGTTATTGCAGTTTGTTCACGTTTAAATCCTGGTAGTTTTCTGGATTGCGTTCAAGCAGATTTTTATCTATTATTATAAGAGTTTGTTAATCGCAGGTTTTTAAAATTTTTCAAATCTTTCTGATATTAACGCAACAGGAGGAAGTTGCTCTGTCAGTTTTACACCTTGATTTTTTAACGGTCGTTTCTACTCCGGTTACTATAATAACTTTACAATTACGAGTATACTGAATTTATTCTTCGCCCTTGCCTAGCCGGATGTCTTTAATCGTTTACTGGCTTCTTTCCACCTTACGAATAAAATCCCACGTACTCATAAAATATGCCAATTTTGCTTTTTTCTACGTTACCGCATGATCTCATACTGCATTTGCAGTTATAACCAAATTAACTGAGTTCCCGAGATCCAATCTCCCGGCATAAGGAATCCATTAAGAAAACAATGCTCTACAGATATCAAATGACGTAGGATAGATGAGCTTCATTTCCACTACTGCTCGCAGTCGTTTATATTCAATATTCTTACACCATCTTATTTTCATTTTAACCCGTTGAGTTAAAATGTAAGTTATTCCTGTAGTAGAGTTGCTATTACCTTAGTTCCTTATTTTCGGCAGCTAGAGGCCATCCGATTGTAATAGGTTTCTTTTACAATAGTTTTTCATTTTCCCCGCTGGAGGTTGCCATCTTCTTTTCTTTTCTACATTATGAATTCCTTTCATTCCGTTGGCACAGTAAAGATTTTGCCTTCATATTGGTTGCATACAAATTATTTTTTTCCTAGTACACTATTACTTTTTTCTTGACTTATTGCTTACTTGAACCTTATGGTTTTGACTATCACCATATTTCTTTGGAATGGTTTCTCTTTTTCTGATGTTCTGTGGCTGATGTGCTCCATTGAAGCACTTTGCGGATTTGTTTTTGCATGCAATAAGTGTGAGGTATGTAGATTATGATTCAGCATTTTTCTTAATAATACGTATTTTTTAAAGTTTTATCTTTCCTCAGTTCCACCACAGTTTTCTTTTAAGTTCTCTTTTACTTTTTCGATATTATCTATAGTACATATGAATGCTATGTTGGGAGTTTCCGTGTTATTAAAGTTTGACCACCCTTCCTGGATAGTTATTTGTGGGTTGTGGCATGGGGATCAGTTTTTTTGGGGAGGATAAACTCGGCGGTCGCCATATTGGCCGCCATCGTGGAAAATGGCGTTGGTTAGAATAATTATTACTACAGCTCCATAACCACTGGTCCAAATTGAATAAACCCCTAAAGAGCAACTAAAAAAGTGACAGAGCAGCTCGGGGTCATTGGATTTGATCCATTTTCAATAGACTTGTTAAATGCGGCATATAAGTCTACTGTGCAAAGTTTCAACCGAATAGGTTCAAGCGTTTGGCAGCGACAGACGCCACGGGGTCATTGGATTTGAATATATAAGACTTTATTAAACCTGTTTCTATCGACTGCCTGTGTTGCGTGATTGTCTCTGGCCCTGAGTGATTTTTATTTGTAGCTTATTATTGAATAAATCTGTGATTTGTGTAAGAGAACAAGTTCGTATTAGTTATTATTGTATTATTTTTACCTTCTTTAAAATTTTGACCTTGCCCGAATGTCTTTTTTTGTTTGTATTTTTATTTTCGGCACAAATTCAACAAAAATTGTTCATTCTAGATAAAGATGTATAGTTATTGTCGTACATTTTCAGTGTAGAATTTAACTTAGAATAGAAAGAAGGAAATTTCTATAAAAATTTAGTTTACACATTTCCGAATCTACGAAATTTGATGTGAATTCCTGAACACCCTATAAAAATCGAAAGCTAAAAGAATCAATTTGCTGCGGATAGCACAGATACAACCCGCACATCTGCGCATGCGCGATTCTGTTAAAAACTATTGCTATCTATGTGTACCAAATTTGGTTCCTATCGGTTCAGTCGATTATACGGAAATGAGAGTACAGACAAACAGAGTGACAGAAAGTCTAACCGACATCATCGACTTCATTCAGGTTCCTGGTACAACGTGTACGTGTATTTTCGTAAAAAAAGTGGGGATCATTTTTCACCCCGCAATAACTCCCTTACTAACATATGGGTGGTAAAAATTGGCTGTGGCTAGCACAGACAACACTCCCACATACGTAATTAGGTTTAGTTCTTTGCAAAGTTTGGTTCAATTGGAGGTAATAGCTCTTCAGCTCCTCCTTCGTCTAAGAACATGTGTACCAATTTTGGTTTCAATTATTTCAGTCAGAAATGAGAGTACAAACAGGCAGACCGACGTCATCCAGATTTTCTTTGATTCGGCTTCTTGGTGCTTCAAAACGTGTATTTCCATCAAAACAGTGGATCACTTTGGATTCTACTGCCACACCTCCCTTTACTAACGTGCAGTTAATTTTAATTTTAGCACAGAATATAGTTCTCGTTTTATAATAATCTTGTTGATTGTTCATTATTAAGGCAGCGTGTTTTTCCCTTTCTTCGGAGAGATTGGTAAAGAAATGTTAACAATGTTTGGGAATATTACGCATCCTTAGGTGAGTGTGCAACAAAAATTCCGATATTGATGATATTTGTCTGGGTGTTCGCTAATATAAAGATATTGTAACGTAAATGTAATTACGTGATTTACTTATTTACAATTAATTATTAATAAATTTAGAACAGTCCTTAAATGGATTGATTTATAAGAGTTAATTGTTATTTATTACTCACTTATACACAATTTATAATGCATAAATGTATCGCATACGAGCGCGAACTTTATTAAGAGTCACTTCGGCATGTATATTGGAATTGCCATTAAACACATTTAGATGTGCTTATATAGTAAAATTTAAAACTACTATAACGCTTCTACAACTCTAGAGCTATATTGTATATGCTATTAAAACTAGTAAGCAAACTTTCGGTGCTTAGAAACTGTGAAGGGCTTTAAAACTTGAAAACACTATGCCACATTTCGATGCCTACGAATTGATTGCAAAAATTTACAACTTTTTTTCTTATTTACTTGGCCTATAAGTTGTGGAGATTCGATTAGAAACCTGAACTTTTGTTTTTTGTTTCTTTTAAAATGGTGTTGTAAATCGCCTCAGAAATGGGGAAATTTACAATTCCCAAAATGGAAAGGTTAAATGTATTAGACATTACGTCAGTAGCGCAAGTGCATTTTATTTTGAAATTATATTAAGAAAATTAGTTTATATCAAATCAGCATCACGAAAGGACAATGCACTCCTAATACGGATAAGTTGAAAGGCGTAAGAGATGATGGGAGACGATGTACACGTAACAAGAATACGGTTGCGGTTAAATTCATTTATGGTAATTTCGAATTCTCCAAAAAAATCGAAAAAATAGCATAAAATATTGCCTTACGTGTACTGCAATTCATATTTTAGACGTGACTTTATTGTGATATGTGACTCAACGTGCATTCTTAGTTACCCGCCTTACTGTTCTTCACGACCTAATTTTTTCCGCATACTGAACGATGCACAAACACAACATTTCTATTCTAATTTTTTGTCTTGCGGGGAAATGGGCGCTCGTGGTTAAATTTCGAAAGAAATTCGCAGAGAAGAAATTAAGATTAAAACTGGATGTAATATCACACCCGCAACATAGGAATACTTAAGCAGGTGTTATTCTTGTCAGATCCTGCGATAATTTGAATTACGGACTCGGAAATGTGTGTAGTATGGTGTTTCTGAATTAATTTCCCATTCTCGAGTACACGATTTCTATAGAATTGCACTCGAATGCACTTTATTCGATTTACTTCATCGATTGCTTCCTCATTTGTTGTGCGAGCCTGATTCTTTTAGCTTCGCAGCTAGCTACAGCGTTGAACGTTTCCATTAGTAGTAAAAATCTATGTACCTAATCTATTTTAAACAAATAGTTTAGTGTTAATTTAGGTACAATTAATTTTACAGTTAATTATCGAATATAGAGCTTATAGCTATCAGAGAGGACTGTCAAAACTAGACATACTAATTCAATTAAAGTATATGTGGTAAATTTTCTTGTAGACTACTTGTGAAGGAATATTCATCTCCAGATAAATTCGTACCCGGAACGGGCTCCCGAAATATTCTTCCCAAGACTTCACTTACCAGAACTTGCCCCTTGCGACTAAGGAAAATTCGTACCCGAAAAACTAGTCTTAAAGAAAGTCGACCAAATAACTGTTTAACGTTACTTTAATCTGCCACTGCCTTTCTGTCACTATCCATATAGTTCAGACAGGGAAATTCAGTTTCTTTAGATATTCTTACATCTCTTATCGACTTTTCTTCATTTTCCGATATATTCTCATTTAATTTGTAGGTACATTTTTCCCTACTCGCACAGACTATTACAAATGTTGTCGTACAGGCTAATAACTACTATAAGTAATATATTTGTAAAATGCAAATTGGAAAAGTAAGAAAGTAAGTAAGTACACTTCTTGGGAGGTTTTCACTTTTCAGTATCTCTTTTCTTTCACTGTAATCAATGAGAACCCTAGAGCTACTTTCGTGGTAATGAGAAGGCAACTCTTGTTTTGTATTTCCAATTTGAAATATTTTAACGTTTTAATTAAATTTCACTCTCCCCCATTTCCTGTGGAAATAATAATGCTGGTTTAATCGATCTTCCGAGCGAATACATCCTCAAGAAACTTGCTTCACAACACAACGTAGATTACAGCACTAGACAGGTCTGTTACTTGCCGATCATGTGCCCCGAGTGTTCAGTTAGTTTTGGCGGGAGTTTTGATTTTTGGTTTTGAGTTGCACAGTCCCTTCTCGGCTGGACTTGGTTTATTACAGTACGTACGTACCGTGTGTCCTAACTTGGTTGAGACTGCGATGTATCTCCGCTGTTGTTGAAGATCGAGACTTACTACCCATGTAAGATAAAAAATAAGGTAAAAACTGCCTATTTTTCTTCGAGAGAGCACACGTATGTTGTCCACTTGATTCCCGAAAGATTTTGTGACCAGGGGATTGTAAAAAAGCAGCCGTTTCGTATATGAAATCTACCAGCTTTAATGACCACCCGGTATGTTTGGACGAGTAATTTGGCGTTTCCTTACTAAGAAACCATAGCTTTCAGATTTTATTTTTTATTTATTATAAGTGAGAAATTTAAGGCAAAGCAATGTTTTAATTTATAGAGCCGTGTTAGCCGCCGTGAGGAAAACCAGCTACCGAACACGATTGTATAGTTTCTAATTGTTCCCGTAGAGATATGTAAATTATTTTTGTAGCAACTGACAACTGTCGGCATGGGAAAGCAAGGATTCATATTTTAAGATTTTTGTATTAACCGATTTCAGTTTCCCTATGTTAATTTAAAACTATGATAGAACCTGGCAAGATTTCTGGTAGATAAATATGATAAAGTAACCTGTCGCTTGATTCCAAAATTCGTGGAAGTGATCGTTGTGAATTGAACTACCAAATTTTGGAATTTCAACAGTAGCTAATTAAATGAGTTGCAGTACCTAAACGTTATCAGAATGGGTCGTGCTTGGTGTCGTTGGAAACAAGCTCATTTATTCAGACGTTCGCAATTTATAGCCCCCAATTCTTAGCATGGCAAGCAGCCGAGTAATAAGTTTTAATTTTTGAACGATATTAGTCGAATACGCTGGTTCGGCTGGAAAAACCGTGCGTCCTTCCATGGATTTTCCGAAGTTTATAAAAGGAAGGAAGGATTCATTTGTTATGCCGGAATTGGGATATTATTTAACCGTGTGGAGACTAAAAGGGAATTGGCAAAATAAAGCAATAATCGCGGTTAGAAATGCAAATTTATTTGACATGTAAATGAATAGGATCATAAATACTGCTTTACGTATGTATATTCGGAATGAGGGAATTGAAATGCGTCATTGTAGTCAAATAACCGCAATGAGAATCGTTAAATAGTACGGATAAGCGCCTACGAGGACGGTAGATAAAGTGGGCATAGTTATACTTATAAGTGAAAAGCGTTCGAAAGTTAAGTTATTCCACGGGCTACCTCAGAGACTGAGTCTGCACCAGTTGTTTTTCAAACCGTACGTTGCCAAGCGGATCGTGTGCGTATCGATACGAAGAACAAATTTACACCGAGAGCCAGACTACGTCGTACCGGTGAAGAATGTGGTAACCATTTGTCTTACAGGAGTTAGTATTTTTTCTTTACCTCTTATCCTTAAGGTCAGAAGAGGGTTAGTAACCAACGAGCAGCCGAGGAATATTAATATAATTACACAACAAGAACCACACCCAATTTAATTAACCAGAAAAATTTGCAGTTATTAGCTGCGTATTGGAGTAAAGAATTTCTCAACGTACCGTACCGGTAAACGTTTTATGCTTTCCTTTCCGTTAAGTATAAAAAATGGGCTGTGTTCCTTTTTTCCTACACATCGTTTCCCCGTAGATACCGCTAATTAACTTGACTTCTGTTACCGTTTGAGAAATCGCTACCATGCCCGTGTACCGTAATATTGTTTTAGTTGTTTCCTTTGATGTTACTGCCCGCCGATTCCTGGTTGTTTCTTTAACTGATTCTCTGATTTTTCAAAAACCCCAAGACGAGATTTTAATATGAATGATGGTTTTTGAAAATCTCACCCCATTTTAACCCACCCGATTGCTTCTTTTTGGCGCCAATGTCATTGGTGTTTTGCTGAAAACGTTTTCGCTCAAATCAGGTACAATTAATTAAAAAAAACCTACTAACTCAGATATTTAAATAACATTTTATAAACATAATTATTTATAATTCTAGCATTGTTTACTATGTGGTAGTAAATATTTTGCTTGATACCTTTGGAATCGTCTGCTTGTGTAGCGATATTTTTTCTTCACAAAAAATGCTTATCGAATCAGTAGTCTGCAGATTTATAGACTTTGTATTTAATTTTCATTGATTATGGGATGGGTAGTCTAAATATAAAGATATAAGGTTTACTGTAGAACTTTTAGGTTATCTAGGATGACCGAATTGTGCTAATTTTTAGAGATTTGATAATTGCATGAGATATTCGAAATCGTACCGCTTTCCATAGCATAGTCGTACAAAAATGACCACCATTAGCAATGGTAACACAACGTGATTCTTGTTAGAAGTTAGAAGTTCACAAATTTATGTTTCCAGTGACATACCTTTAGGTTTCCTGTAAAATGGATTACGAACCCAATTCTAAGCGGACAAATTGTCATAGGTACCTATTCTTCTCCAGAAAGTATTGTGGGAAATTCATGCTCAAGTTTTTGAAATGGCTTTCCACAGTGTTCAACAATAACATTTTTATGATTCTCTTCTAGAGAAAATCCTGGATAATCAAATACGTTCAAATTGGTTAAAAGCCGGTCTTTTATGTTTCAGCTAAATTTATAACTACGAAATATACCCTCCTACGTTAAATACATGAAGTTTTAGATACGTTGGTAGCATGGAAGACCGACTTTGTACAGAGCTCCGGCATAAAAAATATTTGACTGTAAACCCCCTTATTCTTTAATAATAATTATTTTAATCGTCTTCAGGATCATGAGAAGTTACTCTACAGGTCGAAATAACATTTAAAAGTCTGTCGTTAATCAGCGTGTTCAATAATGCAATTTTGTGGAATATTCCTGATTTTAAATTGGATTATCTTTTCATCATTTACTATTAAATAAGTATAGTATCTACTTTCAATACCAGTTCCATCTGGCATTAGTCTGGACTTAAATCTAAATCAATAGTACAACCCTCCTGCTAGCGAATCAAAAATTTCGCATGTTCTCCAATGGTATTGTTTCTAAATTTTGTCTTTGTGCATAAGTGCCTTCCAACATTACCTGTACAAGTTATTTTTTTAAACTTATCACAAAAAAGATTTAGTGCAAATGTTCGAAAGAGATTTTTTCTTGCGAGGTTAAATAATTTATATTTAGAAGCCGTTTCGATTTAGTTGCTCTATCTGTTGCGTTACTGGTTTCGAAATGAGAGGTATGGTAATGGATTAATTTATCAAGTTCATGATAACATTTTTTTAATGAATTAGAATTTGCCGTATATACGATCTTGTATTTAAGATTCGAATAGAAAGTTGTGTATATTCCTAATATATAAAATTAATTTGTTATTAATATATAGAGGGTTGTAACTTACTAACGGATAGAAATTAAGGAAACGATACTTAATACCTAAACATTTACATAAAATCAGAAAAAAAATGTTCCAAAACCCACTCGTGGGTATTGCCGCGTAACACAAAGTATTGAAACGACGCATCGTCACCAAAAGCACACAAAATGTCGAATCTGCATATTGAAGCACGTCCACGTCCAGAGAAAGAGAGGAGTTAAATAAGTAAAATAAAGCTTCAAAGAAATATTGCCATACATAAGAAAGTTGGCTATGAGCAGCCTGTGCAGCCACTGCGCATGCCCACATGATTTTTACTATGCGCGAAATGCTTATCTTTACTAGAAGCGTCTGTGGTTAAAATTTCAAAGAAATATCCCCATAAATATGAAAGTTGGCATTGCGCAGTCTGCGCAACATATGGAGTTAAATGAAACTGATCGAATTGGGCAAATATAGACCATAACAGCTATCAATTAGCGAAAACCCGAAGTCTCTAGGTGGCCCAGAGGCCGAGATCTCGATGGAACGGACGGACGGACGGACGGACGGACGGACGGACGGACGGACGGAAACACGAGCACATAAGCTTTACCTCAACTTCGTTGTGTTACGCTAATTACCTCAACTTCGTTGTGTTACGCTAAAAAAGAGAACTAAGGTCATTAGGACGTGGAATGATTCCCAATATCGCAATCGAATTACCCTGTTGAACTTTAATAGAAACACATTGCCACAGTTGCCGATGTCCCATCGACTCAAAAGCAACTGGGTAGGAGATGTATTGATGACCTCTGTATTTATTAATTTTCCGACGTTCAGCCTCAGGATCTCCCTGTTGTAAGCCACATTGAGAGCAATATCTTCTCGCTATAAATGTAGGTAGGTACCAATAAAAGAATGTCTATAAGCTTGCCATATAAATGGATATGAGCATGGAATCTTATTTTAGTTGCATAAAATTAGGCGCCCTTCAGAAGAGATTTTGTCATTTAAAAGTAAACATAGAGAAAAACAATACACATAAATCCCTATTAGTCCAGTCAAATTAACTCAAAAAGTAGTCTAAACTGGGTCTAGGACAACTCGCCGTCGCCGACTGGCGGTCGGCGATTCGCCGTGCCGACCCGCCGTCGAACAAACTCGCCGCCGGGTAAACTCGCCGTCGGTCAAGTCGCCGTCAGCGGAATAAATAATAAAAAATACTATTAAATGTTTGTAAGTGCAATCAGTTTATTCTTCTCAAACAAAACACTAAAATTACAAAAATATTTTTGGTTATACATTATACATTTACATTTCATAATTATGGGCTAACCCCCTAAGATATTTCGAAATATCACTATCGTCGTAACATGACTTTTTCTTGAAATTTCTCAATCCGTGTATTTTACGACGGGTACAGGTAAAGGATTAGTCTGTCAGCATTAGAAGAAAGAAAGGATAACATACT